>NC_056731.1:864245070-864542570 GCF_019279795.1 Protopterus annectens | reverse complement strand
ATCTATTGTTTGATTTGTCTTAAGAATTAAAATTTGTTTATAATGGGTGGCCACGGTGGTGCAGTGGTTAGCGTTGCCACCTCACAGCAAGAGGTTCTCTGGTTCGATCCTTGGCTGGGGTGCCTTCTGTGTGGAGTCTACATGTCCTCCCTGTGGTCGTGTGGGTTTCCTCCGGGTGCTTCGGTTTCCTCCCACAACCCAAAGACATGCTATAGGTGGATTAGACACTCTAAATTGGCCCTAGGTGTGAGTGTGTGCATGTGTGTGCCTTATGTGGAAGGTTGGGCGCCGGGCTGGCAACTCGACACTGTAAAACTCCACTGCCAATCATGAGCGGACAGGTGATCTGCTGTGGCATCCCCTAACTGGGAAAAGATGAAAGAAGAAGATTAAAATTTGTTTATAATAGATATAGTTTTGTAAGATACAAATTTTTTGGGATGGATTTTAATCAGTTGAGTCTTTTTGAATTACATTTCATGAATGGTTTAATTGATTGCGAATGTAGATTGGTTGCTTGAACATTTAAATATGATGAGGTTGTGTGTTATTGCAGTCGGAAGAAGTAATCAGATAGATTGTGAAAGCAATCACTCTTATTTTTACCTGTATTTATTCATTAATAAAGTCAGTCTCTTCCTCAGCCATGGTGATTCAGCTCGTTTGTTATTTTTATGATCATCAGTACATAGCCTAGACAGCCGTAGTGCCTGTTCTTTTACAATGTTATGAAAGACAAAGCCTGGGTGTATGTTATTCTTGGCCAATAGACCATTTTTCCAGCACTCTTTTCTAAAAACATTAGTATTAAAAGTCTCATCAACATTACATTCTATCTTAACATCTAAGAAATCAATCTCACTATGTGAGTGCCACACAGAAAACCTCAAAAAACTAATAGTATGCTCTAAGTAATTAATAAAATCCATCAAAGCCTCAGTGGTACCAGCTCACAACAAAAAACATCATCTACAAACCGTGTTGTTTCCATTCGTGTTCAACATTAAAAAGGGTGTCTACCTCCCATTGTGTGAGGACCAAATTGGCATATGAATTAGCACAACCCCCCATTTCTACCAATAACGTTGTTTTTCAGATAAGAAAACATTATTTTCTAACACAACTTCTAACAAATATAAAATCTGCAAAACAGTCTTCTTATCAAAATAATCATGAATATTCCACAATCTTTTTACCGCATAGAAAATAAAAAATGGATAAGATGAATCACAGCTTCAGAGGGAAAAACAAATAGTGCAGGAGTTGCAATAATAATCAAACAAGATTTTCAAGGCAACATAATTAAAACTGATACTGATAAAGAGGGAAGATGGTGTTATCTAGTCTACACCAACCCCGCCATTCCAAAACCAGTATTAGTGCTAAACATTTATGCTCCATGCAACAATCAACAGCACTTTATTATGTCACTATACAATTTATTAACAAAATTTAAAGATTACTTTATAGTTATTGGTGGTGACTGGAATTCTTATCAGAATCCAGATAAAGACAGATCTAACCCAAATAAAATATATAACAAACAGGCCACACTAGCAATTAGGGAACTGAAACAAGACTTTAAACTATTTGAGCCCTTTAAATATACCGGGAGGGACAAGAAAACAGAAAACTTCACATTCTAAACCTAGTCAGTTCACAACTACCACTAGACATTGAATGGGCTTCAACAGAAGCTCAGATTAGAGTCTTTTTGATTAACAAAGCAACACACTATAAAAAATTATTCTCCAAGGAAGAATCTGTGTTAAAAGAAAAAAAATAAAGCAATTAGAATTTGAACTAATGTCAGGTTCTCATGGAAACATCAAAGACCTCTTAAGAAAAACACAAAAAGAACTATATCTAAAAGAGACAAGAAACTTATCATTTAACAAAATGAGAAGCTTGGCCAAATACGCAGAGACTATTCAAATGCCATCCAGGGCCTTAGCGAGACTAACTACTCTACACAAAGCCACACCCATTATAACAGAAATTTACCACCAGAACAAATCATATATAAATAACCAGACAATAATAAACCTCTTTGAACAACTTTATACTCAGATTTATGGAGAACAATCTTTATTATCTTCTGAAATGGACAGGGAAACTTTCCTTCAAGATATAGTTTTCCTGCAACTAGATTCTAACCAACAAAATAACCTAACAAACCCAATATCAACAAAAGAAATCATCGACACCATTAAAAATCTAAAAACAAATAAAGCTCCAGGTCCGGATGGCCTCAAACCAGAATTTTACAAGTGCTTCACACCACTAATTGCTTAAATATTACAACAGGTACTAAATTACATAATAAACAAAATAAATGCCTTTAATACCTCAAAAAACATTCTTATTTTGAAAGAACAATCAGATCCTAAGGACTCTAGTAGCTACAGACCAATATCATTACTAAATATAAATGCTAAGATTCTCACTTCAATACTAGCAAATAGACTAAAGAACACTATAACCAACATCATTTCTCCTGAACAATCAGGTTTTACTCCATTTAGACAGACGTGTGATAATACCTAACTCTTGAAGCCATGATAACCTTTGCGAACATTAAGAAAACTCCCATATACACAATGGTGGTTGACGCCCATAAAGCGTTTGATAGAGTGAATATCACTTTCTTACTTCAACTCTTACCTTATTTTGGGGTTCCCTAGCAAATTTATACAAATAATTAAAATACTATATGAAAACCCTTATACTAACCTATATATTAACAGAACTTTATCAAACAGAATAAAAATTAAAAACAGGAAGAGACAAGGATGCCCTTTATCCCCCTTCTTATTCAATCTATACCTTGAACCGCTATTCCTGTACATTAAACAGAAAGTATATCATAATCCACCATCTCTCTTCAACTCTAAAATCTTTTGCACAGCTTTCACAGATGATTTAAACATTTACTTCTCTACCCCCAGCACTAACATACCCAAATTATTAAAAGCAATAGACTATTTCTCAGGTATATCTAATTATAAACTTAATTTAAAAAAAAAACAATATTTTCCCCTTAAATCCTCCCAAACTATTATCGTTAATCCCATTTTTAGACACAATTAAAATAAAAGACTCAACCAAATATCTTGGGATTACGTTTTTCCAAAACAAAAAAGATTTTTATCAAAATAATATTCTGAATAAATGGAATAAGATAATGCTAGACTGCAACAGATGGAATAATCTCAAAATATAATTTCTATCCAAGGTCTCGATAATCAAAATGAATATTCTTCCAGGAGTTATTTATGCATATAACCACAGAGGTAGTAATACATAAATTCTTCAAACAAATACACACGTTTCTGGCCAAGTTAATTTGGGAGCCTAAAAAAACAAGAATATCATACGAAAAACTATCTCTACTAAAACTAAAAGGGGGGGTGTTAAATTTACCAGATTTAAACTATATTACACCATTATCAATAGTAATAGAATACTAAAGATAGCAGAATTTGCCGCTTTAACCAACCTTTAACCAAAATGGTTCCCTATTTGGCTGAAAATATATCATAGCTATATCAAATCTCTAGAAATTAATCCTAGAGCTCTTCCTTTTCTAACCAAAAAAGATATATCAGCTTATAAGATCACTGACCCTATAAAACACTTCATTATTGTACTTCAAATATTGTTCATGTCCCTTGATCTTGGGCCAGCAATAGACATATTTCAACCAATCTGTAATAACCCAAACTTAAAAATTAATAACTCAGTGATAAATCTCAACAACTACCCTTTATTAAAAGGCTTGAGAATTCGAGATCTCTACCCTTACCATGACTATACAATTACAAACCTGAGATCTCAACTTAATTTATCAAAATCATGCACAATTATCTTGAGACAAATTAGAGAAGTTTGTTCCAAACACCGTCAAATCAACAAATTAAACAAGGTGAATATAAACAATTGTGAAACTCTATGGAACACAATGCTATCCAGGAAAAAATGATATCCAATAAGTACAAATGAGTAGACGAGATCAAATTCCAAAATAATATACATATTTCTAGCTATAGCTGAACAACAATTAAACCAAGCTTTGACAGTAACACATAAAGATTTACCATTGAAAAAGTTAACTTGCACACAACTCATGATCAGCAACAATGCATTTCTTACCCCCTCAGCACTACACAAATTTAACTCTTCTAATTCACCAAACTGTCCATATTGTAGATCACAGGAAGCAGATCTAACTCATATGTTTTAGAGCTGCAAATGCGTATTTAAGCTATGGAACTCATTAAAAATCCAGCTACAAAAGCAAGACTATGAAAAAGCAACTCTTACATGGGAATACATGCTTCTTCATATTCCTCCCCCAGGAATATACCATAAGCAAGTGACCATGCATATCATATTATTCCTATTAATGAAACTATACATAGCATTCAAATGGGGGGACAGAATGAATATAATTTGGACCAAATTCAAAACGATGGCAATCAAACACATCATCATCATCAGCCCTCTTTTTCCCATTTTTCTACATGGGGTCGAGGTATCATGTTAACTGTTGCCAACTCTCTCAATTCAGTGCCACACTCCTGCCTTCTTCAACACTTATGCCTGACTGTCGCAGATCTTCTTTCACCCAATCCATCCACCTCTTTGCTGGATGTCCTTGCTTCCTCTTACCTTCTTCCTGTCTGTCCCAAATCTTCCTCACCATATTGTCTTCTGCTTTTCTGCACATGTGCCCAAACCACCATAATCTGTTCGCTTTGATCTTTTCTGCAATTAAAGCTACTTTGGCTTTTGCTCTTATGTCCTCATTTCGTCTGTCCCACAGTGTGCATCCTGTCACCTTTCTCAGGCACTTCATTTCCATCACCTCTAGTGTCTTCAACTGTTCTGCCTTTACTGCCCAGGTTTCTATAGCATACAGTAGTACTGGTCACACATCTGTCTTGTACACCTTACTTTTCAGCTTCTTTGGCATTCTTCTGTCATAGACTACACCTGATACTATGTGCCAATTGGCTGCAGCCCCTCTGATTCTAGCTTTGACCTCTTCATTCAGACTACCCTTCTCCTCAATTACTCCTGCCAGATACTTGAAGCTGTTTACCTGTTCCAATATCTTCCCTTCTATCTCTGTTCTCAGCTTCTTCTGATTTCCCCAATTTGCTGCCATTACCACCATCTTATCTGTGATTAGCTCATAAATGGGTAATTAATGCAAAAAATAACAGTGTTAAGAAACTAAAAATATGGGAACAGATATTTAACATATTGCTAGCTTAACTCACCCACATTATCATAAAAACACAGGCATTTATGCTCAAAGATATACCTTCAACACACATTTTGATATATAATGACAAGATTTCTCCATAACAGGATAAGCTTGATAAATGGAGGTAATAAAAATAATTGATGATGCTTTTGTACAGCTGTAAATATTAATGTTTCATGTTGATGTTTAGATACTGTTCACCGTTGAATATGTACCCAGTGTATTAGTACTTTGTTGTTGTTGTTCAGTCTTTGTTCTGTACACTGAAAAATTCAAAATAAAAGATTTTTGGGGGAAAAAAGGAGCAATGTACTTAGGTTAAGAATTTGCAAATTGATTCTTGCCTCAATCACTGCATTAAGTGGAGGTGTACACTGTTTTGAGAACTGACATTTTAAATGATAGTCAGCTCATGTAGCACTGCCTTTGGGCCAGAATCAATAGATTATGTAATTTCCTATTCTGAGACTGATTCTGAAATAATTACTTAGCTTGAATTAAAACACTAGGGAAGAATGAGACCTTCTGAATAAATCTGGTGGTTGAAGCTGTTTATGGACATTATACTAGTCAATAGATACTGTTAAAATATTGTAAATGTGAAGATGTAAAGTTAATCATGTTAGAAGAAAGGGGTTTTATGCTGCAGAGCTTTCTGGAATATTTAAAAGCCAAGTGTCATAGCCCCGGCCCCACACTGAAAATCATTTCCCTTCTTAAATTAGCATAACCTAAAATCTGCTCTTCTGCTTGATATATGTCTTACCGCACAGTCTGCCTCTTGCAACACAGGTTTAATTTATGCATGCTTTTCATGCTGCTTATATAGTAACATTGAACAGTCTTGCCATAATCTTAATGCCTCACACTTATTTTTCCAGACCCTAATTCTCTACTAAGATGTCCTCTTAATATAATTTTCACTGTTCCACTGGAAGGATGTGCTGTCATCTACTGTTAAATTATTGCGAAAAGTTTTTGGTGTAATGTAGGTTAACCACACTTTAAACTATAGTGATTTAAAGTGGTATATGGTCATTTCCATGATAGGGCTGAGTGATAAGATACAATTGTAATGGTCTGAGGCCCGTATTGTCAGAATGAGAGGGTTAACTTTGCAATGTGCTGGATTAGTTTAAGATAAAACTTGAAGTGAGTCTGTCCATACATAGATAGCTACTGTATGAGGTGAGCTTATATAAGATTTATTGGATGAATCTGGTAAAGATGAGAGCCTATGCAGTGATTTTGGTAAGCTGTATTGCTTTTTAGCTTAAGTATCACTTATGTCCAGGTTAAAATATTGAAGCTGTAGTACTGCAATACTTGACATTACTAACTATTATGCTTACAATGGGTCAAAGAAGATTATAACTACTAGCATATCTGTCATGTTAGGAAGACACATTGCTGCGCCACCATATTTGACTACAGGGAGTGAAGCAGGTGACATTTTAGGAAAATAAAGTCATAGAACATTTTCTATTTAATATGTATCTGTTGTGTTGCTCATAAGCAAATAATATGAGTGTTTAATGTATTGTAGTAGCTTTTCACTCTGTCTCATGAGTCTGAAACTCTAGTTTTATTCCATAAAAATATTATTAATACTGAAAAATAGTAATGTTATCTTCTGGTGAGTAGAAAATGGCATTGCACTGGCATTGCTATGTACATTATGAAATCCTATAAATATCAAAGTATTGTACTAATAAAATCCATCTCTACTGATTATTATAGGTGGTTTTGTTTTCAACCCAAGAAATATAGTAAAAATGTTGCAGTAAAATATAGAACAATGGTGCTATTATCAATAATTATAAATAAATTGCAAACTGTAATTTCCAAAATGTGGATCTCTGTGTCCCTAACTTTGATTCTGAAGATCACTGTGGGGGGAGTGGGGCAAGGTAGTATGTGTAATAGGAATCCCATAGTATTCATGAGACAGTGGATGAAATTTACCTAAGAAGTACTTTCAGTAACATTGTGACCTTGCAGTAATGAAGAAATAACCAAAAGGAAAATAGCTTAATGTAGTCTTATTATGAAACATAAGGATGTTAAACAGCCACAGTGGATTGCACAGATGAAATATTTGTCATAATGCAAACAGGATCAAATTTGTAAGGTATTTACTTAGCTTAAAAAAGACTTACTTGTATCCTTCTTTATTGTCATGGGCCTGGTATGCTTTAATAGTAATTTATTTTATTTTTATTTATTCTTTGTTGATCGGGTTAGTCCCACTAGGCTCGTAGCCTCTTTTCACAGGACACCTGAGGTGGTATTTATACTATTAGGGGAAATTTGGTCAGGGCATCTTGAACTCCCCTCGTGTTCCTTTCGATAGGTCCTGTAGAATCTTTTACATCCACCTGAACTGCCAGCAACTCAAGCAACTGGGACCTCAGTTTAATGTTTCATCCAAAGGATGAGTGGTCTTTGTATAGGCCTTGTTTGGCTTAGTATAGTTTGTTGTATAACTGATTTGCTGCACAATAAAGTCATATGTACTGTTTTAGATGTGCTTATTAGTTATAGCAAAGTTTTACAATAACTGCTTGTGGCGACTGTTTATAAAGCTAGATATAGCACAACAGCATACTCATGCTACTCAGATATACATTTTTAAGCAGAAGCACAGCACAGCACTTAACTTTCCCTCATGTTTCCATTCTTCTCATGATGATCAACAACTTCTGCTTAAATGTCTAATACTTTTCTGATGAGAGAATAATTACTGTTTACACATTTGATATCAGGTTGACCAAATTACTGGATAAATGTGATGACTATACCATACTGCAGAATTAAGCAGATGCCTTAGCTTAGCTGCATGAGTAAAAGTGAGTAGTTAATGTGTGAAGTCAGCATATATGTTATTTGGTCAATCAAAACTATTCTCAGTCTACAATATAAATAATAAGCAAAGTTTTTTTAAGGAGTATTATTTTCTTACAGTCTACTACCGATCATCAAACTGTTCCTCCAGCTGCCCCATAGACTCATTTGTTGCCCTAGGTGAAAACCTTTTGGCCTATTTGCTCTCTGGGGCAAGAGCTGGGTGCACTAGAGTGTTGGCATTATCAATGTATGGCAATCTGGCATCATCATTGCTATCATCTGGCATTTAGTCCAGAGGAATGAGGCTGTGAGCTGTTAACAAGCTGCTTCCTGTACCCAAGAGCACAGGGTTTGATTCCTTTTAGCTTCTATATGACTTGACCCCAGACAACTAACTTAACCAGAAGTGCTTCCAGTTCATCTTTTAATAGGGAATTGTGTGCCCAGTACCTGGTTAACAAATGTATGAAAGTATAAACTATAAAAAAAAAAAAAAAAAAAAAAAAATCAGGCATTTCATTTAGGCCACATGTTTCCTGATGTTGCTCATATCATCCAAGAGAAGGGCGCACAATTAACCCCCATGAGGTACATCCATGCCTTATAAAGCCCCACCCTTCATGGTGGTACCTACAATGTGATCCCTGATCTCTACCAGTGATGTTGAGTCTGAATGTGTGCCTACAGGCATGCCCCTCTCCTCTTCTCAAAGAGTGATGAGACAGTAAATCCTCATTAAACAACGACCCCCCCCCCCATTACTATTCAAAAACGTGCACACTGATTGGTCAGCGTGCATGTTGTAAATCAGTTATAGTAATGGAAAAAAGGTCCGGTCGCCCGGACTTTTTCCATTACTATAACTCTTTTTTTAAGCAACGGAGAACACAAGATCTCCGTTGCTTCATACTGTCTCGCTATGTTAACATAGCGAGACAGCTTTAAAAAAAGCAACGGAGATTCTCCGTTGCTTTTTATAAAGCTGTCTCGCTATGTTAAACCCATTTAACATAGCGAAGCAGTTTGTAAAAAGCAATGGAGATCTTGCTTTCTCCGTTGCTTTTTTCAAAACTGTCTTGCTATGTTAAATGGGTTTAACATAGCGAGACAGCTTTAAAAAAGCAACGGAGAGTCTCCGTTGCTTTTTTTAAAGCTGTCTCTCTATGTTAAACCTATTTAACATAGCGAAACAGTTTGTAAAAAGCAACAGAGATCTTGCTTTCTCCGTTGCTTTTGCCCACAGCTCTGATGTTCTGCATAGGCATATGCATGCGCAGTACATCAGAACTGCCACAGAATACCAGACAGCTGCGGAAGGGCAGCAAGGAGGCATTATACAATGCCATTATTTCAGAAAAGTAATTATTTTTTTTCTTAAATAATGTCATTGTATAATAGCAATAACCCACTTCTGGGTGTGGGTAATGCTGGATTTACCCACGGTTGGCTTTGTTTGGCCACTGGCCGCCTCGTGACCAAACCACACCAACTGTGGGTAAATCCAGCATTACCCACACCCAGGCGTGGGTTATTGCTATATTATTCCCTTCCTTCCTCCTAAACCACGTCTTTCAGTTGTCAGACCATTCTGATCTTCCTAGCATCTAAGGTGCATGTACTTCACTGACAGTGATATTTTAAAAAGTTTGTGCTCTACATAACAGATGGCTGTTATGTAGAATTGCTTATCTGTTGTTTAGAATTTTATACCTAATAGAAACTGACATTTATTTACTAATATCTGACAACATTTTCTTTGTTTTCCTCTCAACAAAAAGTAATACAGCTGGATGCAAAAAGAAAACAGAAATGTTTTCCTCATGCTGTTCAATAATCAGGCATTTTAACTGTAGTTTTCCAGTGTTAAAAATCAATGCCTCCAAGTTACCAATCTGCTTGATGGTGGAACTGGCTTTTTTCTTACCTTTGTTAGTTTCACTTGTATGAGGATCACTTATTATCTGGGAAATGACTTAATGATGTCTGTTAGTCAAAGACAAGCAGGCAGCACAGCCAAGGAATTACAATTGCTTCTGGGATTCATAGATGTTTAGCATAATAGCTAGTGCAAATTAGGGCAGATAGCTGCAGCACATAGGATGTAGGTGATTCATTGATACAGATAATGCAGCCACACAATGTGAAAAATAGTGCGGTATGCAGTTCATGCAAATGATTGCATGTTAATATGGAGATGAGATAATCCATCCAAATGAGGTATATGGAATAAGTAAATCAGGACAGAAAGCATGACAAACAATTCAGAAATGCATAAAGCAGGCATGTTGTACCATGATATGAAGCTATTTTTGGACACTCTTTGTCCTTGCTGCCTGTTGGTCATCAGCCTCCTCCTGGACAGTTTGGCCTATTCATTCCCTAACAGTGGTGCATGAATCAATTAGAATGGGCCATCATAGAGACAGCCATCAGGGATGGTTCAGGTTTTCTTCTTGTGGCCTAAGATTTTCCCTGCAAACACTCAGGTAACAAAGTGGAAGGGGTGTGTGCAATTGTCTTATCACACTGGATGTCCCTCACTTCCACAAAGGATGTACTTACCAAGCAGCCTTGCCCCCTTGACAGAGGCATGGGAGGTTATTTCCTTGGACCCCATCAGAAAAATTGCACCTCCCTATGAGCTGTTTGAGTGCCTGCAACCCTCCTCTCCTCTCTTCTAGAAGGGCCATTAGAGTTAGTAGCCACAGCATTGCATGTCATGGTCATGTGCACCATTGCAGAAAGTAGAGGCAGAACCTTATGTACTTACACCTAACAGAGCAGTAGATACTGGACTAACACTTGGCGGATGGGGCAACATATGTCAGCTAGTCAAATTGTGTTGGCATTAAGTGCCATCCCACTGGACTCAAACATATGTGCAGGTGCAACTATCTTAGCTACAGAAAACTTCCAGTGACAAACAGAGAACACATTAGGTGTATTGCAGGCATCAACCTCAGATATCCTATGCTAGTTCATTGACATCAATCTGCTCCTTGTAGAGGAACTTATCTGGTATCCCAGGACAATGGAGAAGAGAACCACCACTATGTCGGTATTTTACAGCATAGCCCATTTCTCTGAGGTCTTGGGGGGCATAGATCGCATACCCTTTGCTATCAAGGCCCCACATGTTCCATGGGGAATGAAATACATTAATAGGATATGCTTCCACATCCTCAACTGACAGGTGATGTGTAATACCCTGACCATATTATATAAAGTGTTTATGTACCATCCTGACAATTCCCATGATTCATATGTATGACATATGACTAATCTTTACCTGGAGATCAAGTCAGGAGATTTCCACAGGATCATCTTGTCAGTAGGTGCACACATACATGCATACCATGCAAACAGAGAGCAGGTCACTTGTAAGGATGTCACTGTTGTGGGTTTTAGGTGATGGCTCATATATTTTGGAGTCATGGATGATGATCCTGTTTGCAATCCTCTGATCATGGAGTGAGAATGCATACAACACTGCCCATGAAGAATGAGGAACATCTTTGAGCATGTATTTGGCAGTGGCGGCTGGTGACTTCAAATTAAAGTGGGGCTGCAGGAGACAGCTGAATGGGTGGGGTCAATGGGAAGGGGTGCGTCCAACTAGAAAGGGGAGGAGCTATGCTCAAAACCACAAAAACTAAATATACTGCCCTGGGTGCCATACCGTCATTATGAGAGTCCAATCAAGACAAAATGAAGTGTAGAAGAATAAAAATATTTCAATGCATTGGCTGCATGACAGCTTAATATCTAGATGGAAACAAAAAAGGTTGTGACGCATGAAAAAATAAATTACTTTTTTTTAAATACATTAATGGAATGCCAGTCAAAATCAAGTATAAGAAAAACAAGCAGCACTCAACTCAAACCACTTCTTGCACTGCAGTTGTAATTATAATTTATATTCAGCTTTATTAAAGTATCAAGTAACATGCTGAAAGTAGAAATCTCTGATGCCTCCACTTGTAAAAATGTTCCTTATCCAAAAAAGACCTGTTGCCTGACATCTACTTGTTTCATGGGGAAAACATGATCAAAGTAAAAAATGAAAAGCAAACAAGAAATAAGCTCAAGATACATTGCTTAAAAGGATTACTGTACAGGTTATGGACCACACGATTGGCATTCTGATTACGGGTAAAGCCTGCAGAGATGACTGGAAGTCTCCAAGTGTAATGAGACTCTTAAAATAATGTAATCCTGTTCTTTATTACAAATACTGGCATATACATTTCAATACCCAAGGCTTATACATTATCTAGTTAAGTATTCTCTACATGGCAACAGAAAGGCTTTCAGTGTTGGCAATTATTTAACAGTATGCTTATTAAAGCTTACTTGCATCTTGCAATCTCAGCCAAGCTTACCTGATGGTCATTAAAGTATTGCTACTTAAACACAGAGCAACAGGCACTTTGAGTAATAAGCATAAATCAATAGTACAAAAAATATGACAGAAACCAGACCATTCTATAAAAATCAAGGACAGATGAAAAGCCACTCTAGTACTTGTATCTACCTTGGGTGGGGGGGATACTCTTCACATTTACACTGCATAACTACTTCTTGCCTTGCTTTGACACATCCAGAGTCACTACATGGGGGAGTGGGGTGCAACAAGTATGTCACAGTTTGAAATGTCTCTGGCTGACTTGTGATGGCCCTGACACATTTGTCATACCTCTCAACCTCAGAGCAAGAAATCTGGACAAAGTCATACAAAGAAATGGGACAAAGGCCCAAAAATAAGGACAATTTCTAAAATATTGCTTTTATAAACTTAGAAAGATAATAGAGGTCTTGCATTAGTATGAATTTTCTGAATGGTATGAAATCTGAAACTCAAATGTCTATCATTATTTTCTAACTTCAGTCTTTAATGATTTGTCACTAATTTGCCAAAAAAACACAATTTTATGAAAAATGGACCAAAAATGTGATGTAAAAATATAAAATAGCAACACAATACAGCTGGGAACCTGTCAAAGAAGGGACACTTTAATATTAGTACCACTAACTTGAGCGGCTGACAAAATAAAATAATCAACATGCATTTCTGAAATAAAAGTAATCTAACGGATTATTACAGTTATTTCTTAATTATAAACCCTCCATGTTTTCTTCCAAAATTGCTATTTTGCGGAGGGATCATTAGGGGAAGAGCAACATTTTGAGCCAAAATCAGGGACAGTTGAGAGGTTTGGCTATGCCTAATTCTATAAAGCAATTTATTTGCATGTACCTCTCAACCTGTTAATGCAATAAATCAGGACAAGGCCAAATATATTGGGGGAACATATAAACAGTACAAAAAATTGCTCTTGTATAAACTGAGACAGTTGATAGAACAGGTCTTATTTTAGCATGCATTTTTCTGAAGGTTATGAAGTCTGAAACTCAGTGTGTCATTAGTGACTCAATTTCTAAATGATTTGCCAGAAAACCACAAATTTTATGAGGAACAAACCAAAAATAAGAAGCAAAAAATCTATTCATTCTTTGAAAATCTGGACAGTTGGGAGGTATGGTTCAGCTGGGGCTGCCTAAGTTTGCCGCCCTTCCCCCTCACAAAACCATGGTCGAATGGAGCCTCCCCCTGCAGCCATTCCAATGATCCATTACTTGGCTGTTTCACTCCATTTACCATAAACACTAATGTGCATACTGATTTACTTCTATGATGATTTGAACTTCATTTGAAAGTTTTATTTTGCATTTTACAGCACAAACACTAAGACATCTGCTAAACAAACTTGGCATTAAAACTTCTCTGCCATTGAAACTCACATTCATTGAAACAACATTGAAACCCACATTCAAAGAAAATACACCCGTGGCACATAAAGATTAATTCTGGGCTATTTTCAAATCATAGGCCCCTTGCATATGAAACATACATGTGCTCTTTGATACACCTTCCTATTGCTTTGAACATTTTTCCAGTAAACAATGAAACAAAACACATGCACCAATGACAAAACTGCCCAATTCAGAACATTTCCATCATAAAAGTCTACTCAAACTTCTACAGTCCACTATTATCAGTAAATGTGCACAATTCTACAGTCCACCATTATCAGTAAATATGCACAATCTCTGAAGTAGTAAAAAAGTCATATAAATAATTCCACGTTAAATAAATCTGTAATGAAGAGGTTGCTGCTAATCACCTTTATATTTCATGGTTTCATCGAAAAATAAAGTGTCTGATGCCCCTGAGGAATAAGTTGCATAAATTACATTAAAAATAAGCTAGTAATAGTGCAATAGGAAATGGATGGCAAACTGATAACAGGCTCATAGTTAGTATCTTAACTTTCAGTATGGCAGCATTCACCCGTTATGGGAGTAGAATCAACAACCTTCTGCATCAAAAGCAAGTACACAACCTGTTGTGCTATTAGCAATGTGAGCTGACTTAGCATAATCAGCACTAAACTTCCCTTCCCCTGCAGCTGTCAGCTCCTTGTAAAATCTACTCAATACTCAACTGCATCTCAACTTCGCAGCACAAGAAATCTGGAAAAAGCCAAATTTATTGGGGTGGGCCAAAAGGGCAAAAACCAGGGACACGTTAAACATTGCTTGTATAATCTTGGAAAGCTGCTAGAATAAAATTCTGTGTTACCACCATACATTTTCCTGCCAAGGTCCCTGTGCAAAAGAATCAGAACAACATACCACTATGCCAAATCACCTGCTTTGTGAAAGAAAAATGCTGTGTTACCACTGTACATTTTACTGCCAAGGTCCCTGTGCAAAACAGTCAAGAGCAACATACCACTACGCCAAATCAGCTGCTTTGTGAAAGAGAGGAAGACTGAAACTTAAATGGCTATCATTTAATGAATTCAGTTCTCACCATAGCTGTCAACCTCTTAGCACAAAACACCTGGACAAACCCAATAATGAGGGAATACAGCCCTCAAACATATTCAGTGAATTCAGTTCTTGCCATAGCTGTCAACCTTAGCACAAAACACCCGGACAAAGCCAATAACAAGGTATTACAGTCCCAAAAATAAGGACAAATTTCAAAGCCAATAACAGGGTATTACAGTCACAAAAATAAGGACAAATTTCAAATAGTCATCTTATAAACTTAAAAAATTGCTATAATAAAAGGTTGTGTTACTATATATTTATTGCTAGAATAAAAAAAATATTTTACTATGTATTTCCTGAAGAATATGAAGTCTGAAATTCAAATGCCTGTTAATTTTACTTCTGACGGAACAAAAACAATTTTCAGCAGAGGCCCAGGGAGAAATACTATAGACACATGTCTTTGTAAAATGGCAGGACACCAGAGCAAATCCACACAAACACAGGGATAAGATGCAGACTCCACACAGAAGGCACCCCAGCCAAGAATCAAACCAGAAAACCTATAGCTGTGCGGCAACAATACTGCCACTGCCCATCAAATATGCAAGGAATTAAACATTCAGAAACCTGAAGTCTGAAATTCAAATGCCTGTCAATTTTATATAACATTTGTTAATCAGGACAGTCTGACTTGGAACAAATAAACAATTTTCAGCAGAGGCCCAGGAAGAAATAGTGCAGACATGTCTTTGTAACATGGGAGGACACAAAAGCAAACCCACACAAACACAGGGAGAAGATATAGACCCCCACAAAGAAGGCACGCCAGCCAAGAATCAAACCTGAAAACCTGCAGCTGTGAGGCAACAATGCTACCACTACACCATCAAATATCAAGCATTGCAATATTTACAAACCACAGATATTATGAGGAACAGATCAGATCAAATATGAGGCAAAAATCTGCAATTTTTTTACAAATGGTGGTGGGTAGGGAATTCAGGTCTTTAATACCTGCATACAAGGTACAGGGTTCAAGCCTGAGGTATTCCCTACCACACCACCATGAGTCTAACCACCAGTATATTGCACCTGGGGCATCTTCACACACACACACACACACACAGACCCGAGATCCTTCGATTTTTTTTTTATTTTTATTTCTTTATTTTTTTCTTTTTATTGCTTTATTTCATAGTTGAGGGGGCTGCAGTCTGGCAGTCCAATAGCACGGGCCACCCCTGGTATTTGGACAACTGAAGGGACATGTCTGCCACCTGGACACATCAAGTAGGCCACTATAATATGTATCAGACCTCTGCAGTAAAATCTTTATGGCATCTGCCATGTTGCATAACATGCCACAACATAAACAGCTGCAGCAAAAAGAAAACATTCCAGCACGGTCATACATCTCAACCTCTTAGCACAAGAAATCTAGGCAAAATCTAAAATAATGGGGGGACAAAGGCCCAAAAATAGGGACATATTTTAAATATTGCTCTGATAAACTTAGAAAGTTGCTAGAATAACAGGATTTGTGTTAGGATGCATTTTCTGAAGGATATGAACTCTGAAACTAAAGTGTACATCACCATTTAGTGACATCATTCCTAAGTGATTTGCCAAAAAACACATTTTATGAGGGGCAGACCAAAAATATGAGGCAAAAATCTGGAAAAGACCAAAAACATGAAGCAAAAATGTGGAGATTGTATGAAAATCTGGATAGCTGAGAGGTATGAACAGTGCCCAGAATAATGGTAAGATCAGTAATGGAAGAGCAGGCTATAAAAGGAGCAGTACTGCATAAAAAGAAGATCTGGGTGCAAAATACTGCAGCATTGGCAAAGAGGTGGTGTCTGGCCCACAACAACCAGTCAAGATAAAAACAGCACAGAATAAAATGATGTAAGCATTATCACATCCAGGCTTTGCAGGACAGTGCAGGGACTGCTACACTGTGCTTCAGACATAGCTTTTTCTAAACAGATTAGAAGGAGGGCAAGGCATAGCCACCATTTTTAGCACAGTCATGCAGGGTAACACTGACACTATAATACAGCATAGGGCCATGAGAGGTGCATTTGTTAGTCACATAGTCTGTCTATTAAAGCTTCTGAGGAGAGAGGCATCACATCCTCCAATGTTGTGTTGGGATCACTGTGGTAGCCTGCAGTCTTGTGGTTAAATGTGATCTATAGTAGGTAAGGTGTAGAACCACTACCTGACACTCATGGTATCGATACACTTTCTTTTTGGCACCTTTACCTAGGATGCACTGCTTGCCATGGTTGTGCAGAACTGGTAATAACTCATTCTCTTGCTTTGTGACCTTATCCAGCTGTTGTCTCTGCTGGGGACCCATAGCAAGTACCTTACAACTGTTGGTTACACATGTCAGTCAATGGGTGAGCAAGACAGTCTATAGAAGTCATCCACCTAAGGCCACTGGCTCAATATCTCTCATTATGGACTTGGTTAGTTGGTCCCTATACATCTGCACACCACCCCTTTACATGTACCATGTGTTGTTATTAGCATGGGCTCCATATTTCCCTTCCCTCATCTGCATATTAGCCCTAAGTAGTCGTAGTATATTAACCCATCCTCTTTACAAAGTGTTGTCATGTTTAACATGTACAGGTGCATTCACATCCCTTATATCTTGTCCTTCTTGTCCTTCTGTATGTGCCCAGTGCTCTAGGACTGTACCACAAACACAGCTGGGAGCAACAGTACCAGTCCACTGTGCTGCAGTCTCCCTCATATATATCACAGATGTTGAGTACACTATTTGGGTGGATTACCAGGTGAACCTCTGCCTGCAGTATTTGTATATCCGCTTACAGAAAGTTGGCATATATAGTCAGTATTGCACTGGTTATGGTCTGTAAGCTCTCTCATGCAAAATGATGCCACCCATTGCAATGTGCTAATACAGGCCTCATAGCACAATGGTTAGACTAATCAATCTACTTAGTGCCAATGTGTCTGAATTATATTTAACCTAACCTAACTAACTAAGCTAACCTAGCCATTGCTAGCCATACAGTTTACAAGGCAGAGTCAATCCATGGACCATCATCGCCTTGCCAATACCTCCCTTATAATGTATTTCTTGCTTCCAGGTGGGTAAAACAATTGAGTTCCAGAATTAATTTACAAGTACCCATCTATCTATCAAGATTTGTTTTAAAGGAAACGAGGGTATCACTCTGTTTTACGTATATAATGGAAAATCATTCAAGAGGTGGGAGAAGTGCTGAATAATAAATCTATCCCCCCATCATGCTTTATTTAATTACTTGATGATGAAGATTCAGAACTTTAGTTTAATTTTTTGGTGGAGCCATTTAGCTTATGATGGTGTAGGAGATCAAAGAATGTTGGATACTTAACAGCACAGACTACTAGAAGTAAATCAGCCTGCAGATTTCTACAAGAGACATAGTATAGGAGCAGAGCTTCAGGCCTGTCTTAATAGCCGAGACTCTTTAGTCTGGTGATCCTTTTAGTTTGGAACCTCTAGGTCTATCTAGCTGTGTGATGAGCTGGATAGAGTATACAAAAATGATCTGATCATGGCAGAAATATAACATGACCTGGATGAGATACCTTTAGGTAGGGTCTATATTAAATAAGCGAATGCTTAACAAAGTTAATGCTTATTCATCGACCTAATGCCGAACACTCATTTCACAAAAAAAAAAAAAAAAATACTTAAAACAGTATTTAATGTGGGAGGCTTTGTCCCCCCCCACACACTCCCCTACTTAAATATACCAACTCCAAGATCGCACCACAGAGGAGGAAACGTCAAACTCCCGAAACCGGCACAGTGATTTTTTTTTCCGTGAGAAAAAATTTGCTGTTCCAGGTGTTCAGGATTTTCAGCATTCGCTGAAATAGGTAGGGTCTATATTAAATAAGCGAATGCTTAAAAAAGTGAATGCTTATTCATCGACCTAATGCCGAACACTAGTTCCACAAAAAAAAAATACTTAAAACAGTATTTAATGTGGGAGGCTTCGCCCCCCCCCCTACTTAAGTATACCAACTCCGAGATCGCACCACAGAGGAGGAAATGTCAAACTCCCGAAACCGGCCCAGTGATTTTTTTCCCTGAGAAAAAATTTGCTGTTCCAGGTGTTCAGGATTTTCAGCATTCTCTGAAATAGGGTCGATTAATCAGCATTCGCTTTTTTAAGCATTCGCTGATTCAATATAGACCCATTAGTTATTAATTAAACTATTTTTATTATTTATTTTATTTTACATTTGTTGACCGGGATTGTCCGACTGAGCTGAAGAGCCCTTTTTCAGCAGAGGCCTGGGGAGAAAAACTCCAACTTTAATTAAACTAGACAGTAAGACTTCTTCACTACTATTGCCGTTTGTTTTGTAAAGGGCATGGAGTCGTCTATGAAGGATGCTAAGATCTCTGATGACCATATCAGTCTGGAATGGTGTCCTGTCAACAGTTTAAGCTGCTGTCAAGGTTGGGTTACCAAAGATGACAATGCTACTCTTCCTTAGGTTTAATGTAAGCTTGCTTCTAATGCACCATTCATTTGTAAAGTTTATGCTTTATGTGGTAGTATGTAGCATTAGATGCCAAGTGAATAACAATGTTCAGCTTGCAGTTGTTACCGAATTTAGTTACCTATATATCTGGGTTAGTGGTTTGGAGATCCAAGACATTGATGCCAAACAGAAAGGGTCCCAGTACTGAGCCATTAACAATACAACAAGTCGCCTTTTTTGCTTTCTGAGGTGGCACATGCTACTTTAATTATGTGGGTGCTGTTGCAGCCAGTACAAAAGCCCAGACAGTGGCCCAAATTTCCTAGGTTTCACCAGAGACTCAGGTATATGAGTCACTGGCATGGGAGAATGGGTGGGTGTGCACATCCTGGGGGAAGGAGGAAGGGGGTGCTGCACTGGACACTTACCATTGTTTCAGTTCTCTGGTAGAGACCAGGGAAAAACCTGCATTTTGTTGCCTGATGGTGGGTAGGATGTCCTGGTAACATCAATCCTTCATGGAAGTGAGGGGGTGGTTTACTGTTGATGTCCATTGCTTGCCTGACCTTTAGGATGTTGATGGACATGCCCAAAGATGGGAAGTAAATTAAAAAAATATTCCAATGCAGCAGTGTTCCACTGTTGTCCCCATGTTAGCCTGAACTGTAATTTAGAGCTAGTTTAGGGGAGTGATGAGGAGGTAGGCAGACCCAGCAAATAAGGTGAGGCATGGGGATCAGCTAATGGTCAGCTGTCTGGGGAAAAAAGAGCTCAAGGATTGGGTCTGCTTGGTTTATGATTTTACCTAAGTAAAAGTAATATTCAGTGGCATAAATGACAGCTGAGGCTACATCGGAAATGAAAATACTGACAGCTAAATTTTGATAGTTCATCCTTTAGTTTTAATAGGATTTTCTTTTTAAAGTTGGATTCAGAAGTATTTGTTTATATGAGTTTTGACCCCCTAAAACAAGAGATTACTGGTTTGTGATTGGATTTGACCAGAGATTCCAATTAGTGCAAGTAGGTTCAGTGTTAGAGAGAATGCAGTGAAGAATATTGTGATCCCTAATAGTCTGGTTAGCCATTTATACAAGGGAGTTAACATTTACTAAGTATAGTAATCTTTGTTCATACTCAGTCTTTATAGTTAATATACTCTAGTTAATCAATGAAAAGTTGAAATCACCAATCATAAAGGCATTTTTATTTATGGATGGTTCAGAAAGCACATTTAGAAAACATATGTGATCCTCTAGGGACATGAAAGGTGACCTATATCTAGCTATGAATTTATAATTAGTCTTGTTTAGGGTAATTTGAATTTCATTAAGTTTCATCTGTGAGTCAAGGGTACTGCCAATAGACATTTGGATCTTTGACAAACATCAATACTCCCTTGCATTTTGCAGAAGGTCTAAATGCATGAGAGATGCCAAAACCCAGTAAAAAGGGTGTACCGTCTCAAGATCTTAAAATTGATCAGGAAGACTTCTGGCATTGAGCAGAGCAGCCATGATGAGGCCAAAACTGAAATGTCCAGAAGGCAGGTGCTTAAGAAGGCACTATGAGGGTAACAAGTGCTTTGGTCAGATTGCAGAATCAAAAGAACTAAAAGTGCAGACCATTCTTGGCAAAACAAGTTGGACTTTTAATTATCTTGTCCCATGCTGACACATATTGGCTCCCCTAGAATAACAGTCAGCTTCAAGGAGTGCAACTGAGTATTTGAAATCAATGGGTTAAATACAACAGAGAACCTAAAGTTTAAACACAGCAACTCATATAAAAAGTATATAAAAAGTATACTTGAATGTACTTTTTATATGCGTTGCTGTGTCTTTAAACTTTAGGTTCTCTGTATAACAAGTGGAGCTCTTATTGGGCGATGGGATCACGTGCTGTATTTAAAAACTCTGTATTTGAACTGTGTTTTATATGCACTGAAAGGGGGTTATTCCTGAAATCTCTGCTATTTGTATTTGGATTAAAATAAGTGAGTTTTTATTTCTGGTGTCCAGATCCATTTTTTTATTGCTTTTCCTCTAGAATAACACCAGCTATAAGTCAATTATCCTTTCTTTGTATTTGGGCATCGTTTTGGATGAGGGAAGGATCCCATTCAGGGCCAAAGGCTTACCTGCATTTGACTCATGCACAGCAAGCCCCAGCATGTCTCTCTGCATGTGCTTCTGGGTTGAGTGCCAAAGCCATCATGGATTCTGGCAACAGAAAGGTGGCAATCACTTTGTGATCCAGCCTAAAGTGAAAAGTCACTGTGTCTGACATTGCAGTCACCAAATAATATGATATTTTCTACTTGGCCACACAGAGTTAGAGGCAGTGGAAGGTTTGCAGTCTATAGCCTGGTAACTCAAAGAGTTATATTTAAAAACCTGTGTTTGCACGGTTTTTGTGCTTGTATTACCTCAGCAAAAGCCTGCCTCGGTGTCCTGCAGAGTTCTACAGTAGCAGAGAGAGAGAAAATGAGACTTTAAGTGGATTAAGTACCTCTGTTTTGCTTTTTATTGCTTGTTTTTGCTAGCAGCATTATTCTGACTGTTTTTTATTAACTTTGCTACTTATCTGAACTGCTTTTTTTAATTCTTATACTGCTTGCACTTCAAATTATTGTTTTTCAAGTGTTCTACATGTGTTTAACTGTAAAGGGCTACACACTCAAGTGCGATAGACTGTTTTCTGTGTTAAAAGTGTTTTTATTGCTGTATTTATCTTAACTTTAAAAAACCCAAAGAAACAAAAATATCCTATCCCACTACTTGTTTCTTGCCTTTCTAGAGCTAGTAAAGTCCAGTTTTCAGATTTTGCTGAAATCTAGGTTGTTTGTAAGTTCCTGTGTTGCCCAGACCTTTCTAAGACAGAGGGAAGCTTCTCTGTTCATCACAGTGGTGAGCTTTGGAACAGCCTATCTGTCGCTGGAGGAGTGGTTTCAGCTCAGAAACTGTAGTTCTATTGGCCATTTTGGGCTATTTCTATCCCTTTCATCTTTCTGTTTAAAAACCTGTGTTTGAGTGGTTTTGCACATCACGCATTGTCATTTAACTAGGGTTAAACTATTCCTGGTGCCAGAAAGTCTACTCTTCAAATTTTCCCTTAGAACTAGCCAGTCTTCTAGCTTTAGCACTCAAAACGACATCCTTGTGCTCAGCACTTGTTCAAAACTCGTTGCAAGCACTAAACAAACTACAAACTACTGAAGCACTCAACTTTCCTCACTTGTCAGGAGGAGAAAAGTTTTTTAGTACTTAAATTAAAGAACACCTATCTAGGCATGTCTAAGGGTCAGCCCCTGGTGTTTTCTCCAGTCCACCTGATGAATCTGGGCATCTTGAGCAATGTAACAATTGCCTCATGTACACAGACAACCCTCTCCTCCTGCCACCCAACACTACAACCTGTGAGAGATGCAATTATATAACCAAACTGGAAACCAAGCTCTCTCCACCTAAGACTGGACTTAGACAGTCAAGAGGAGAAAGTGAACACCTACACCACACCATACTCAACAAATAGTCCATCAAATCATACACCACCTAAAGCCATACATAGTAACACAAAACACACACCTACATTCACAGAGGCTCTCAATAAAAATCTGCCCAAACAATAGAGACCTCCAAAGCAGTAACACAAGCAACCCATCACCCCCACTACCCATATGACACATAGACCACAAAATAAGTGTGCCATTCAACCTCAGCCCTTAAGGTAAAACAATGTACCCAACCCACTTGTCATAGGCGACTCTGTAGTCAGGCACACTGATGTCCCACTCACCAGGCTAAACAAGGCGAAAGTTACTGTCAGCTGCCTGACAGGTGCCAGGATCCACCACATAATGCACACACTCAGGTTGCTCCACAACAAGTACAAATATGACTCTGTCATTGTCCATGTTGTGTGAATGACCTGAGCTGTACCTCCCTGGACTGCTTGAAAAGAGACATGAAACAACTAACGGATCATGTAGCCAGGGCAGGTATGACTCTAGCCCTGAGTATCATCCTGCCATCGCCCAGAATGATACCAAAGTACAAGGACAAAATGATTGACTTCAACAATTGGCTAAGCTTCTGGTGTCATTCAAAGGGGATCCAGTATCTGTCTACCTGGGACGACATGATAGACAGACCACGATGCTTTGCCAGAAATAGTCTGCATCTGTTGCCCCTGGGATTCCGGATACTGGCTAAGGCTATTGCTACCCCTTTAGTGCCTTTTTTAGGCAAGGTTCAAATGACAAACCCACCACTGTAGCAGGTATAAGTAAGCAAAAACTGAGGGTAATGCTACTCAGTGCTAGAAGTCTAAACCTCAAAATGCACTCACTCGAAGCACTCCTCAATATGGAGAGCATCGACATCTGTGCAGTGACAGAGACCTGGTTCAAGGCTCCAGAGAGCACCCCTTCATTACCAGGCTATCATTCATACCACACTTTTCGACCACCTAACCTGGGCCAAAACACTAAAGGTAGAGGAATGTCCATATTCATTAAGCATATCCACACCTCCAGGCTAGCTGCTCAACATAATGTACCCAAGTGCAACTAACGCTGGGCAAGACTGCAATCCAGGTTTTAGCTTACTACAGATCCCCCCATCATGCCCCAGGATACCCACTCCGCATTCCTCGATATACTGGATAATATTAAGGTACAACCCAATACCCTAATAATGGGAGATTTCAACTACCCCACCATCAACTGGGAAAACTACTCAAGTACTAACTCATTAGCTCAATGCTTTCTGGAATTCATAAATTCTAATGCCCTGGATCAGCTTGTCCATACCCCCCACCAGGGGCAGCAATGTCTTGGACCTGGTCATTACCAACATGGATAACTGATGTTCCACTCCAGAGGTCAACTCCTTACTGATCAGATCCGACCATAAGCTAATCACCCTAGACATCAATATTCTGCCTCCACCCCACTCAATTTGGATTTGTAAAAGGAAGATCATGTCTCCTAAACCTGATTAACTTATTTGAAGCAGTTACCAGAGCCATGCATGAGGGTAAGGTGGTGCACACAGCCTATCTTGACCTCACCAAGGCTTTCGACACCATCCCCCACTCTGGAATTATAGATAAACTCACTAGACTGGGCATAAATTCCTGTGTTACAAGATGGGTGGCCAACTGGCTCACTGATAGAACCCACACAGTGAAAGTAGCCGACTCCAAATCCGACTTCAAACCAGTGACAAGCAGAGTACCACAGGGTTCAGTCTTGGGTTCTCTTCTGTTTGGAATCTATTTCTCAGATGTCCAGGCAAATACAGCAGATGACTGCAAACTGGGAATGATAGAATCACCTAAAGATGTGGACATTCTACAAAAGGACCTCACTGAGACTTATGCTTGGTGTCAAAGTCACGCCTCAAGCTCATTACCAAAAAGTGTATTGTCATCCCCTTTGGGAAAAATCACTGTACCCATGAACTACCACATAGCCGGTAGCCTACGTAAAACCAAAAGTGTGATAAGAGACCTTGGGACACAGGTGGACACTAGTCTCTCCTTTAACAATCACATCACCACAGTAGTCAGGAAATCCTTCTACATGGCACACCTCATCTCTAAAGGGTTCTCTTTCCGAAAAAAAGAGGTCATTGTTCCTCTCTACTCATCCCTCATCAGACCCATCACAGAGTACAATGTCCTGTTTGGCATGTACCTTGCAAGACATCTGCAATAACTAGAAAGGCCACAGAAATACCTCACTAAGAGAATTACCGACCTCAAACAGATGCCATACACAGATCACCTCAATAAACTCCAGCTCTACTCCATCGCTTATCGCCTACTCAGAGGTGACCTCTGCCTAACATACAAAGCCATGTCAAACCCAGTTCTCTTGATCATGCTATACTTAAAGAAACCCCAATCTCTCCATGCCACATGTTCCAGGGACCTAAACCTTGCCATCACAATGAACAGAACATGCTGGAGGGATAGATTCCTGTCCCAGAGACTTTCCATACTCTGGAACAGACTACCCATTCACACCAAGCAAAGCCCCTCATTAGCCCTCTTTAAGAGAAATCTAGACAACTGGATGGGAAATAGGAAATTCACCCCGGGGATCACCTCTGTGGCTCTGCTCAACAGAAGAGCAGGAAAATAACCTTTTTGGGTGGCAAAAGCCAAGGAACTTTTTGGCTAGGCTTATATAGGCCCTAGGGCCAATAGCCTAGTACCTACCTATGAACCGATGTCACTATGGTGGAGGGTTCTACTATGAAAACTGACCTCCTGAAAGCTGATCCTTCAAAAGAATTAAAAAAATGCCCGAAAACCAAGAGGATGAAAAACTCATTTTTTCTTGTTTTTCTACAGATACTAAACCCCCTGCACCCCTGATGAGGGGGCAAACCCCCATAAACTCTAAACGTATGTATACCAACTCCACAGTAACACCAACTTGAAGAAGGGAGAAATCTCCCTAAAAAGTGAATTTTTGCTTGTGCACAATTAGAAACTGTACCAACAATGACTTCCTATGTGGAAAAGTGTTCAGCCTTATGATGTTCATGTTTTGTTTTCTGCACACCACTGACACTCGGGAAAAATTTCCCTCAGATGGTGTAGGGAGCCATGGTGGAGTTGTGTTAATGGATTGTTGTTTAAGACTCTTTTGTCCTCATTCCCAGAGGCTTGAGAAATTTTTTACAACCTCAGTGTATGCTGGTTTATTGCAACCTTGTAGAATTATGGATGAGTATGTGTATTGTTTACTAAAGATTTGGGTACATGGGAGGGTTGCCTCAAGGTTATATAAATAATGACATCTCTGAAAAAACATGTAATTGTGGTTCCCTAGTACTAGACAGTCAGTGTACAGTAGGCACTTCCTACATTATCTCTGAATGCCAAATGCAATGAGTCCAGCAACAGTATAGATAGTAGTAGGCTTGCCAGGGGGATTGAATTACCAAGGGCAGGAATGATATACTGAACCAATTTTGTTAGAAGGCAGGAAAATATGTTTCACAGATAAAGTATGTTATGCAGAATATGTACTAAATTAGGAAATATGTGCTAACTGTGAAACAACAACTACTTCAACCTCCAGCTATAGTTTGGTACAGCATAAAGATTCAGTATAATAATAATAATAATAATAATAATAATATAATAATAATAATGATAGCATGGGGGCTGGAAAGGTACTATAAATTAAATACAGCAATGTTCAAGAGTCGCACACAGATATAGTTTGCTACAGTACTCAGTTACAGTTGTCAAGTATAATGCAACAATAAAATGAGGGCTGAGCAATGATTAAAACATATATAAAGTATACTCTAAAATATCAGGCTCAGATGCCCCCAATAGCATGGATGAACCTTGGCTAAGACGTCACACCACATACTTCAAAGCTCAAGTGCTACCAATAGAATGAAGAGAGGTTGGCTTGGATGCAACAAAATATGTATTTCAAAAAGCCAACAGGATCAGATGCCACAGAGTGATTGTTTCTAAAATTTATCAGACTCCATTGCAACATACTTGGAAGTAGCCAAATGTAGTTACTGTCAATGTTGTTCTTTGTCTTTCGGCTTTTCCCGGTTAGGGGTCGCCACAGCGGAACTCCATTCCGCTAATGATTGGCAGTAGATTTTCATGAATGCCGAGGTGCCAGCTCGACGTTCAACCTTCAATGAAGGCTCGAGCATTTATGCATGTCTTTCGAACGCCCACCCAACTGATGGGGAGAACAGGCAGACTCTACACAGAAGGCACTCCCTGCAATCCAGATGAGAATCGAATGGGAGAACCTCTTGCTGTGAGGCAACAACGCTACTGCTGCACCACCACGGATAACTAGTCTAAATAAAAAGGGAAATGTCAACATCATTAGCTGTCGATGATGGCTAAGAGCCTATCTGAAAGCAGCAAAGAGTTATTATAACAACAATTTAAACAACTGACTTGTGGGCAACAACAAATTCTTATGCATATATAGCAGCAACAGTGCACAAGTCAGTAAAGCTGAGCTGAGGACAACAGTGAGTTTTTATTAACAAATGATACGAACAGTGCACAACCCAGCAAAGCTCAGAGCCACGTTGTGCTACCAGTAGCAACATTTAGCAAATATGCAACTTAGGCAAGTGACCAAGATGAATACAAAGCATGCTAGATAACAGTTATATAAAGAATATAACAAACCAACTGCATCTGTACAGTGCAAAGTGTTCCGCTGTTACACATAGGACCTGCAAGATAAAATCTGGTTAGACTTAATCAATCCAATAGCAGTGTTTAGCAAAGAAGTGCAGCACAATACAGCACAGCCAAATAGAACAGAAAGACCTGCTATGCAGCACAATTTAAAAAGTATACTTAAAAGTCTCAGCCAATCAGAACTGACTGCAAGTTAAGCCTGGAGCAAGTACAATACCCAGAACAACATCAATTTCCGACTCTCACTAGAAAAAATGCCCAGAAATGTTCCAAACAAACAAAACTGCAGCACACTAAACAGTATTAACTGACTAGCAGTAAATGTACATTAAAAGCACACAAATGGACTGGATTAAATAAAAACAACTTCCCTAATGCTTTTGAGAGCAGTCGGATGGTCAAATCTAGTTAGAAATGGGCAATCCAATGACAGCGAGTGGCAAAGAAATATAGCACAGAACAGCCCAGCCAAACAAAGTAGCAGGTTAGTTTAAAAGCTGCATCTAGAAGTCACAGTTACCCTCATTACAGTTGTACAGAAGCATGTAAGAAATGTGTAGATATAGACAGCCTATAAAGACTAGTAGAACTGCAGCACTGCACTATGAAGGTTAGGTGGTGTCCTATTGTTTCTCTATGGTGTCCACAGTGTGATAACTGAACATGCATCCTTGTGCATGAGTCTACCATTTTGTTCCTCAACTGGACCTCAGTAGTGCTCATGGCTTCCTGATGTACTGTAAACTGTAGGGTACTTGTTAGACATGCTAAGGAAAGTAAGATTTGTTTTGTTTTTCCTTCATAGAGATTTTTCTGAGTGCCTGCAGGGGAGGCATGATAGCCTTTTATGAAGTGTAGATGACTGGCATGAGCTTGCAAGGATTCTGAATGATGTCACTTCAGTCGCCCAGTCTGGTAAGCAGTACTGGCTTGAGTATAGTGACCAGTGGTAGCATCTTCCAGACTTGCTTCAACAATGAGAGGCAGAGATTACAGAATGAGTACCAGACATGGAGACATTTTTCTCCTTTTATTGTATTTCCTGTTGTATATTGAGTCCTGAGGTGTGCATACTTTCTTTTTCAGTAAATAAGGAGTATGAAATAAACATGGCAGGAAATAGCAGGAGCCAGAAATGACTCTCCTAACAGTGGGACATATAAGCCATGCATGGCTGATGTGTATGCTTCTTGGTTTCCAAAGGCTGCTAGGTCTGCCTCTCAGCAAGGAGGTGGAGGTCTCCCAGCTGAAGGTGACCTGAAGGGATTGCATCTCTGGCCAATTGTCAGGAAAGGGATGGAGACTCCTCTTCTATTATAAGCTAAGTGGGTCTCCCATCATCTGTTGCAGAGGTGGGTATCATTAGAGGTGTGCCGACAGCGGAATACTCACTTCAGCACAGTGGAGTGCCATCCGGCATAACTGGCCAAGATGCACAATCAGCAGGCCCTGACCTCTGGGCCTTCAGAGGTGTGGCCTGCCTATGACACTGGTCATCAAGGTAACCTGTTTGCTAGATGTTGCTCTCTAAGCCAGTTTTGCATCAGGCCATGGTTCCTACCTCATCCTAATCTGGAGCCCTGCCCCTTAGCAACCCTATGCAACCATTTCATTGATATTGTCCTACTATGCAGGGGTTACTGCAGATCTAATTAGCTTTGAGCCATGTCATATTATTAGCTCCGTGCCATCTAATGCTGGGAAGGTGCACAGAGCTTGTCAAATGTATCCTAAACAGAGAATGAACATGTGGGCAGCAGGGAAGTCAGCTACATAAACATTTATATGTCCTACAAATGCAATAAATATCGTTATTGTTATTTGATAAACCTATGCAAATCATAAACCTGTCTTGGAGCATACAAGTGACAAAAAATTAAGTGATGCCATGCAGAAGGTACTGATAACTGTCAAGACAGTTGCTCATGGAATACTGTGTTCAAATCCTTGTGACTCTCTATAAATTGAAGCAAGATCATCATCATCAATCCCTTTTTCCTATTTTCTACATGGGGTCAGGGTGTCATGTCAACTGTCATCATCTCTCTTGATTGAGTGCCACTCTCCTACTTTCTTCGACAGTCATGCCTTACTGTCATAGGTCTTCTCTCACACAATCCAGCCATCTCTTTGCTGGATGCCCTCATTTCTTCTTGCTTTCTTTCTGTCTGTTCCAAATCTTCTTCACCAGATTATCTTCTGCTTTTCTGTACATGTGCCAAAACCATTATAATCAGTATTGTTTGACCTTTTATATAACTAGAGATACTTTGGCTTCTGCTCTGATGTCCTTATTTCTTCATCTGTCCCACACTGAGCATTTTATCACCCTTCTCAGGCACTTCATCTCCATCATCACTAGCTTCCTCAACTGCTACATCTTTACTGCCCAGGTTTCTGTACCATACGGTGGTATTGGTCACACCACTGTTTTGTACACCTCACTTTTCAGTTTCTTTGGCATTCTTTGTCGTAAACTACATCTGACACTCTATGCCAATTGACTGCAGCCCCTCTGAGTGTAGCTTTGACCTCGTCATTCAGTCTTTTCTTCTCCTCTACTGTCCGTCCCAGATACTTGAACCTGTTAACCTGTTCCACTAGTTTCCCTTATATCTCAGTTTTCAGCTTCATCTAATTTCCACCATGCTGCCATTACAACTGTCTTACCTGTACTGCATTTCATCCCATATCCCTTCACTTTTGCATTCCATTCCCCTATACCTGCTGACGTTCTTGCTTAGAGTCTGCCTACAATGCCACATAGTCTGAGTACAGCAGCTAAATGAGCACATTTACTAACCAGCAAAACAGCAAATTATAGATTTTCATAAAGTATTTCTACTGAATCCATCTGTAATACTATATATTTTTTGTTTAGTGCAATCAGAACTACAAGGATATCCTGACTTCCTTCAAATTGTTACATTTGATGATTGTGCACTGTTTTTCTCTTTGGGGATGGGAACTTTGCTCAGCCTTTGCAAATAATTACTTTGAAATTACTGCTTTGTGCTATGTGTTGCATACCTTACCTGCATTTCTAGTCAGATCATGCAATAATGCATTAATCAATGCACTTTTAAATTCTGAAAGTAAGGCTCTGAACAATGCATTTCCTCACTAACCTCTGTGCTGGTCATTCAGTCCCCACCACTCTCTACCTATGGTGGGGTGGCTGAATTCAGCCATCTTGTACATGCAGTTAATGTTTTGTAATAAATTCCTAGCTTACACAACTATCACATTACTAAATAGTGAGTGGCCTGCACAAATCAATGCATTTTTTAAAATCTGTCTGCCTGCAGTACAAATAACTAACAAGCTAAGATCTACAGTATATGAAATAATGCAACAAAGCTAATATGTTCTTATCTGTTTGTGTATGAATACAGATATGTGTACATGCATATACATATTTACATGTATATGTATAGTCCTGCACATTTACACTTTTATAATTAAATGTATACTTATATATACTGTTTTGCTCATGCATATATATTTGTATTTATACACAGAAACATGTCTATACATAAACATGCCATATTTGTATACAGAAGAATTTCTGTTTACAGGTACATGTATGGCTGCTCATACCTTTGGATTGTATATAGATACATATTTACGCTTACACATATACATTTCTTCTTGCATTTAGCTGCATTTATGCAGTATTTATCTGGTATATTTTTTTAAAAACTATTTTGATAAGATCAAAAAAAGTGTTAAAATGCTTACTATGGAACTCTGGCCTTCTTGCTCTCACCTGATCTTCTACTCAGCCAGCTGGTTAAGCCTGTACCTCTGTAGGTCATTGTACCTGTGCCAGTACTGGGAACAAGAGATGGTGATCCCTGTCAGGGATTACAGGTGCTCACCCAACTCTTGCCAGATGTCAACATCTTTCAACTCTATGCCAGGTACTGATCTTTTGATCTACCCATGGTACAGCTCCTGCATGAGGTAGACCATGATTTTGGTCTTCTTATCAGATGAGCATGGAGCTCGACCTTGTGCCTTCACAGGTGCTATCATCTTTTAAAGTGCCAGTACCAAAGTGAAAAGCATAAGTGCAAGGCTGTGGTTCACAGGCTTGGAGCCACACCATGTGGGGTGTGACATCACAAACCAAACCCAACTACCAAGTAAGGCCATTAAGTATGGAATGCTATTATTGGCAAATTTCGTTTTATCAAACTGCTTTGTCACATAGCTATGTTTTTTTTAGGGAATAGTTTTAGATTTCATTGCTATGGCAAATGAAAGTAAGTTATTAAATCATTATTTTATCATTTACTTAAATGTGTTTCTTCTTCTGTATAGTAATGTTGCTATTTTTAATTGTACAAATAACTTGAGGTCATGCATAACCCATTTTTGTAAGCATGGGTTTCTAATTCTTGCATCAGCAAATATTTATTTTTACTTCACTTCACTTTATAACTAAATCTTCTTGTTGGTGTCACTTTGACATAATAGAAACTACTAAGTATTTTGAGTTTGTAAGGTGCATCACAGAATGAAGGATGGGCATGGACTAGGCTTCACGATTATATAAACGTGACTGCTGTTGACGCCATTTTATCTTTTATATGCGTAGAGAAATTTGAGATATATTAGGATTGCTTGTACATTCCTGAGGGCACCTTGTCTCAGTGCTTTTCAGCTCAGCTCACCACAACTACCAGAGGCCTAGTTACTTAGATCTGTTGACATACACACTCACATATTACTGTGATTCATAGAGATAAAAGCCAAAATCCACAAAAAGGACAAAAATACCAACTAGTAACAAATGAAACAGACCACGGTGACACAGGAACCAAACTTTATTAAATCATTGAACGCTTTCGTCCTGGTATAATGGACTTCATCAGAATAAAATATACAAGCACAAATCAAGTTATATAGTGAAATTAACATCACATGCTAAATCTACCTAACCAATCATGTTACAGAATAGCTTAAACACCTACCAAGGTAAAATTAACTTATTCACTACTGGCACAAATTACACTAACCATGAATACTAAATATAAAATACATATATACCCAGACATAAATTATCAATAAAAAAACTTATCAAACTACACTACCTAAACATAAATAAAGTTATATAACATATACAAAAAATATATATTCTCAATAAATATCTAAAACTTCTTTTATAATATTATAATATTATAACAAAAAAATTAGTTTTCAATTTCAATATACTATTCAGAGAAACATGTTCATTTAAACCGGGGGGAGGGGGGTACCATAGCATTAGTACAAAGAATCCATTGTAGTTCTAAATAGTCTAAATATTCTGCTTCAGGTCCCCCCCTAGAACCCAGGTCACATTGATCAATAATGCAAAACTTAAACATGTGATCTTTATTCTCTAAGGTGTGTTTAAACAGGGCATTCTTTAAATTAATTTTTTTAATTTCATACAGATGTTGATATATTCTGTCTTTCAAAGCCCTTTTTGTTTTTCCTATATAAAAGCTATCACACGGTTGACACTTAGCGATATAAACCACAACTTTGGAGAAACAATAAAACTTACCTGGAATATTAGTGTCCATGTACCCCCTAATGTTTACACTATTGCACACATTTGCTAACATTTGTTTGGAATAAGACATATATCATCCCTTTTAACCAGGATTTTTATTCCATATGCAATATACTTAGAAGGAACTGGGACCTTTTTAGGGTTGACACAGAATATTTACAAGCTGTAGGAGATAAGCCTAACATAGTACATAGGAAAGAAAGTAGTTTTAAAGAAATGTTAGAAAGGGAAGGAAGGAAAAATGCAATGGGGAAAATGCTTAATTGTGGGACTTGTGCTCAATGTAATAACATTTTGGTGCGCGATAGTATAAATATTAGGGGGTACATGGACATTAATATTCCAAGTACATTTTATTGTTTCTCCAAAGCTGTGGTTTACATCACTAAGTGTTAACCATGTGATAGTTTTTATATAGGAAAAACAAAAAGGGCTTTGAAAGACAGAATATACCAACATCTGTATGAAATTAAAAAAACAGATTTAAAGAATGTCCTGTTTAAACACACCTTAGAGAATAAAGATCACGTTTTTAAGTTTTGTATTATTGATCAATGTAACCTGGGTTCTGGGGGGGACCTGAAGCAGATTATTTAGAATATTTAGAACTACAATGGATTCTGTGTACAAATGCTACAGTATCCCCTGGTTTAAATGAACAGGTTTCTCTGAGTAGTATATTGAAATTGAAAGTGAATTTTCTGTTTTAATATTATAATATTATAAAATAATTTTTAGATATTTATTGAGAAGATATACATGTTTATATGTTATATAACTTTATTTATGTTTAAGTGATGTAGTTTGATAAGTTTTTTTATTGATATTTATGTCTGGGTATAGATGTATTTTATATTTCATAGGTTCATAGGGTCAAAGGTGTGTACTAGGCCAATGGCCCTGGGGCCTTTATAAGGCTAGCCATAGGATTACCCTGGCATCATGTCACCTGACCTTAGTTCCCAGTGCCTCTGTCGAGTAGAGCCACTGGAGTTATTCCCATGATGAATTTTCTATTTCCCATCCACTCATCAAGATTTCTCTTGAAGAGGGTCAGTGAGGTGCTCTGCTTGACATGTATGGGAAGTCTGTTCCATAGCATGGGCAGTCTCTGGGTTATGAACCTGTCCCTCCAGTACATTCTGTTGATTGTGGTAATGATGTTGAGGTCTCTGGAGTGTGTGGTGCGGGAGGGAGTGGGATTTCTTTAGATGTAACATTTCTAATAGAGCTGGGTCAGACATGGCTTTGTAAGTCAAGCAGAGATCGCCTCTAAGTAGGCGATATGAGACAGAGAATAATTGTAGTTTTTTTAGTCTGTCCATATAGGACATGTGTTTAAGGTCTAGGATCCTCTTTGTGAGGTACTTTTGTGACCTCTTCAGTTGTTGCAGGTGTCTAGTGAGGTACATACCAAATGGAGCATTGTATTAGATGATTGGCCTAATAAGAGAAGAGTAGAGGGAGACAATGGCCTCTTTCTTCCTGGATGCAAACCCCTTAGTAATGAGATTTGCCACATAGAAGGACTTTCTGACCACAGTGACAATGTGGTGATCAAAAGTGAGGTTGCTGTTAACCTGTGTTCCCAGATCTCTTATAACGCCTTCTGTGTTCAATGGACTACCATCGATGGGATAATTCATGGGAACCGTTTTTTTCCCAAAGGGGATGATGACACATTTTTTGGCATCATAATAATAATAATGGTTAATAATAACTCCCAAGTTGCAATCGTCTGCGGACTTTGTCAGCCAGAGTCCCTTCATGTTGGCCTGGACTTCAGAGAAGTAGATACCAAACAGGAGGGGACCCACGACTGAACCTTGTGGGACTCCACTCATGACTAGTCAGCTGTCTGACTTGGAGTCAGCTACTTTCACACTGTGGGTTCTGTCTGTGAGCCAGTTTGCAACCCACCTAGTGATATATGGGTTGATGCCTAGCTTAGTAAGTTTTTCTATGATTCCTGAGTGGGGAATGGTATCAAAGGCCTTGGCCAGATCAAGGTAGGCTGCATGAACCACCTTGCCTTCATCCACAGCTCTGGTGACTGACTCAAAGAAGTCGATCAAGTTGAGCAGGCATGGTCTACCCTTCACAAAACCAAACTGCATGGGATCCAGAGTTTTGAGTTTCCCTATATCCTTGTTTATTTGGTCCATGATGATTCATTCCATAGCTTTGCATATCAGACTCGTCAGGCTAATGGGGCGATAGTTACTATGACCTGTAGTCACTCCTCCTTTGTGGAGAGGGATGACTTTAACTGTGCCACATTTGGTAGGGACAAAGTCTGAGGTAAGGCTGTGATTGAACAGGACACACAAGTGAGGTGCCAGTTCACTCTGTAGTTCATGCAGAACACATCCAGGGATATTGTCAGGTCCCATAGAAGCTGTATTCTTGGCCTTCAACAGTGCTATTTTAACCTGTGCAGCAGTAATACTGGGTGCCTGGCAATCTACTGGTATTGTGGTATTGGTCCTTTGGGGGGGAGGTAAAGTTGGCACTGAATCTGTCGACCAATATATTGGCAATATCTGTTGGCTCGGTATAGGAGGTACCATTATGCAGTAACTCAGAGCAAATCTGGGTATTGCCATGGAGATTGTTTACATAACTATAGAAGGCCTTGTGGTTGTCTTTACTATCTGCTTCAATTCTGTTTTCATAGCTAGTTTAGAGAATTTGATGAGGGATCTCAACTTTTCATTGAGGCTGATAAGGGAGGTTTTCCAGTCTTGGGAATTCACCTTATTCCACATCAGTTTCCTCTTTCTGTTGTAGAGTTTGTTTATGGCAGGGGACCACCAGATTGGCTTCCTTTTTTTTTGGAGGAGAGCGTCTTCGTTCTATTGGGTATGGCGAGATCTATGCATTTGTGTACATGTTCATACAGTGCATTGGTGTATGATTTGGTGGTTATGCAACTATTCTCCATTTGCTTGGGTGCCATGAAGTTAGCCACCTCAGTTTTTAGGAGCCCAAAGTTAGCTTTGGAGAAGTTCTTCATGGTGGTTACCTTTGTGGAGTGGGGGTGGGAGGGTGGGTGGGAGGGATATGGATTTCCAAGGTGATTCGTTTGTGGTCGGATCTAACCAGGGAGGAGTTGACTATTGGTGTAAAGCAGCAGTTGCCCATGTTAATAATGACCAGGTCAAGGATGTTGATACCTCTAGTGGGGGTAAGAACGAGCTGGTCCAGGGCATTGGAATTAATGAATTCCAGGAAACATTGGACAAATGTATTGGCATATGAGTAGTTTTCCCAGTTAATGAAGGAGTAGTTGAAGTCACCCAGTATGAGAGTGTTAGGTTGAATTATATTCTCCAGGATGCTTAGGAATATGGAGTGTGAGTCTTGGGACATGGTTGGGAACATATATCAGGCTATGACCTGAATCGCTGTCTCACCCAGTGTTAGCTGCACCTGAAGTTTCTCTGATGTGTTATGTTAGGCTACCAGTCTGGAGGTGTGCACATCCTTTATGAATATGGAAACACCACCGCCTTTGGAGCTTCAGTCCAAGTTCTGGGGCCGAAAGGTGTGGAATGAGTTATAGCCTGGTAGTGCAGGGGTGCTTTCTGTGGGTCTATATTAAATAAGCGAACACTTAAAAAAGTGAATGCTTAAAAAAGTGAACGCTTATTCATCGACCCTAATTCAGCGAACACTGAAAATGCCAAACACTAGGAAGAGCGATTTTTTTTCCCTAGGAAAAATTGCTGTTCCACCAAAAAAAAATATATAAATAAATAAATAAATAAATAAATAAATAAATAAACTTAAAACAGTATTTAATGTGGGGGGCAAAGCCCCCCACACCCTCTACTTAAATATACCAACTCTGAGATCGCACCACAGTGGAAGAAATGGCAAACTCCCAAAACCGGCTCAGCGATTTTTTTGCCTTAGAAAAGGTGTTTGGGATTTTCAGCATTCACTGAAATAGGGTCGATGAATCAGTGTTCGCTTTTTTAAGCATTTGCTGATTCAATATAGACCCCATTCTGCTGCCTTGAACTAGGTCTCTGTTACAGCACAAATGTCGATGTTTTCCATTTTAAGGAGTGCTTCGAGCGAGTGCATTTTGAGAGTAAGTATTCATGGTTAGTGTAATTTGTGCCAGTAATGAATAGGTTAATTTTACCTTGGTAGGTGTTTAAGGTATTCTGTAACATGATTGGTTAGGTAAGTTTAGCATGTGATGTTAATTTTACAAAATAAGTTGATTTGTGCTTTTATATTTTATTCTGATGAAGTCCATTATACTGGGATGAAAGCACTCAATGATTTAATAAATTTTGGTTGGTGTTTCACTGTGGTCTGCTTAACTTGTTACCATTTCATAGAAATAAGTGTAACTTAGCCTAGTTTGTATACTAAACATGTAAATTAACCTGATTTTACATAAACAATTTAAAATTGCCATATTTAGTTGTGATCATTCAACTTAGGTGGCAGTTTTTTTTGCGAAAGTGCAAAGATTGCAAACCACAAAAAAAGCATGTGATCGTGCAGCCTAGAACATGTGCCATCATTTGGTTTAAATGCAAAGATTACAAAGTAAGATAAGAATAGCAATAAGATTATGTTATAAATTATTGTGAAGAAGTACATATTGAGTTTACAGAGCAGTTATTACTAGGTGAATTGTGTTTTTCATTGATGTGACTGCCAGGTACAGTTAATTCATGTTAATAGAGATGACACGAGTGTCACTTATAAAGGGAATTCATGACAGAAGCACTTAAAATTTATGGGGAAGTACTACTGATGACAATGGGAAAGACAAATGTTTGCATTTTTTTGTACTTATAGAGAATGCTTTACAGGGAAATAGTCTGATGCATTTTCAGCAATGTATTTTGTTTTCAGGATGCATGTTGCTTTACTTTGACATTTGAGACTATCACTCATTATTATTTATTTTTATTTTTTATTTTATTTACATTTGTTGACCGTGAGTGTCCGACTGGATATAGGTCCATTTTCAGCGGAGGCCTGGGGAGAAAAGCTCCACAGTTAAAATATACAGACAGTAGTTACCTTGGATTTGCATAGCGATTAACAATTTGATTAACATAGCAATTAATTACAAACATAGTTACAGATGAAGAACAGTACATCAGTAGACAACTAGAATCTTTATCTGCGAAGTACATAACAGACATTAACAATTGTTACAATAAGAAGTTCCTGCAGTTTAATAAGTAGTAGGCTTATGAGCATCTGAGCTTGCTATAATCATGGTAGTTAGTGGGGTGGAAAGAAAGGTCATGGTTGGATGGGGTGGGTGATATTAGAGTAGGAGTTGCAAGGGCATAGCCAGCATGTTTTTAGGTGCTCTTTTAGTAAAGTTTTGAAGTGGGTGCATGATGGTACGGCGGTAAGTGTGGGTGGGAGTGAGTTCCATAATTTGGCTATGGCGCAAGAGAATAGTGCTTCACCAGCAGAGTTATTGGCTTTAATGATCTGCAAGTGATTTTTGTTGCTGGATCTTAGTGGTCTGGTGGTGCGATAGGGTTGGAGTGGATTTTGGAGGGATGGGACATTTAGCGGATGGTTTTACTAGTTTGTGGGAGAGTGTGAGTTGATACCATTGAAGGAGGTGAGGGAGTTCAAGCCAGCCCAGTTTAGTAATTGAGAGACAGTGGTGACTATGGTAGGATGCCCCTGTGGCGAATTTGGCGATTTTGTTGTAGCACGTCTCTAGCTTGTTTAGATCGCATTGCCTTAGGTTGGTATATATTGGAAAGGCATAATGTAGAGTGGAGATAAGGTGGGAATTTGCTACTGAACTCTTTGCTGCTTTGGTGAGAAGTTGCTTATTTCTGTATAATGCTCCTAGTTTATTGTGGACTTTTTTATTGTCATGGATATGTGAATGTCAAATTTTAGTTTATTGTCTATTTCCACTCCTAGCAATTTGGTGTGTTCAGTTGGGTATATAGTGGTGTTGTCTTTTGCTGTGATGTTAAAGTGAGAGTTGTTTTGAGTATGTTTGTTGGGTTGGAAGATGAGTAGTTTAGTTTTGTTTGGGTTGAGTATTAATTGGCCATCCGATAACCAAGTTTCAACAGAGGAAAAGGCTTCCTGTGTGACTTTTTGCAGTTTTTGTAGGGACTGGGCTGAGCAGATTATGGTTGAGTCATCTGCGTATTGTATGAGTGCGCCATGTTTTGGTGGCAGAGGCTAGATTATTGGTGAAAATAAAGAAGAGTAGGGGTCCAAGGATGGATCCTTGGGGAACCCCTATAGAGACAGGTAGTTGGGGAGATATGTCATTCTGCCATACAATGGATTGTTGGCGGTTAGACAGGTAACTCTGAAACCAGTTGGTGACTGATTGAGAGAAGGATAGGTTATTGAGGACAGAGATGAGTTGTTTGTGTGGGACCATGTCAAATGCTTTAGATAGGTCTATGAAAGTAGCAGAGGAGAGATAGCCATTGTTGTTATGCTGAAGGATAGTGTTAGTAAAGGAGAGTAAGGCAGTGGTGGTGCTATGGTTTGGTCAGAAACCATGCTGAGAATTGGAAAGGAGGTTGTTAGTAAGGAGGTAGTCTGAGACCTGAGAGTGAGTGCATCTCTCTAGTATTTTGGAGAGTGAAGAGAGAATAGCTATGGGGCAGTAATTGGCTAGTTCTGTGGAGGGGCCGCCTTTGTGGAGGGAAATTATATGTGATACTTTCCATAGTGTGGGAACGTAACTTTCTGACAGAGATCGGTTAATCAAGATGGATACTGGGTAGACCAGAACATCAGCTGCGATTTGTAGGCATTCACTTGGGAGGTTGTCTGCTGCTAATTTGGTGGGCTTAAGCTTAATTAAGAGTTTTTTTATGTTGGAGGTAGGTACAGGAGAAAAAGAGAAGGCAGTGGGGAGATTACTAGTTGAAGGTGTGGGTTGGAGTGGAGGGGGGGTTGTGGTGTTTAGATAGTGATAGTATGGTTTGTGTGAAGTGTGTGTCGAATGAGGTAGCAATATTTTCGGGGGAATGAGGGATGTTAGGAGGAGGGTACTGACTTTACCTGGGTGGAAGATTGAGTGTATGGACGACCAGAATTGTTTGGGGCTGTGTTGGGAGGAGACTAGGGCAGACTGGTAGTATTGGAATTTGTCCTGTTTTATTAGCTTTTTGACTCTATTGCGTAGTTCTAGGAATTTCTGTCTAGTTGAGGGGGTTTTGGTTTTGCGCCAGTGCTCCCAGGCTTTATCCCTGTTTTTTCATTTCTGACTTAGTGGTTTTCTGTAGCCATGGGGAGGGTTGTGCTTTGGTTCTGGAAAGTCTTATGGAGGCATGGTAATTAAAGATGCTCAGGAAGGTAGTATTAAAAAATTCAAATGTGTCATCAAGATTCAGGTACTTTAGAGGATGCCAGTTACATTCTCTGAGGGATGAGATGAATGTGAGTGGGTTAAAGTTTAGTTTTTTTACGTATTTGATGGTAGATGACAGGTTTAGCTTGGTATAGGTATTTTTTGACTAGGAATGTTGGGAAGTGATCACTGAAGCTATCTGATAAGCAGCCTGTTATATATGACTGGGGGCTCTTACTGACTAGTATCCAATCGAGGGTAGTGTACTGGAGTTTTTATTTATCCTGGTTGGTGACTGGACTAGTTGGGTGAAGCCATGAAGGTTTACATGATGGGTTGGATGTTTGCCAGAACAGGATTGCCAGTCAATATTGAAATCACCTAAAATTATAGTTTCTTGGGGGAGATGGTGGGTAGACCAGCTGAGGAGGTTTTCTAGTGGAGGGATGTTTTGGCCAAGTGGGAAGTAGCATCCAGTTATGTTGATGGTTTTGTTCTGGTTTATTTTGAGGTTGGTATATATTATTTCTTCATTGCCTACTTATGGAGCTGATGATTTTAAGATCTGGAAGTTTAGATGCTGTTTAAATATTATAGCTACACTGCCTCCTTTTTTGTTTAGCTGGTCTACTCTTAGTATGCTGTAACCAGTAGGGAGGATTTGCTCACTGGTAATGTGAGGTTTTAGCCAGGTTTCTGTCAGGATGACTATATCTGTGGAGTACAAGTCTATGGTGGCATGGAGTTCATGGACTTTGTTGGATATACTTCTAATATTTAGGCTTAGTAGAAGCAAGTCACTTGGCTTTCTATTGGCTGTGATATGGGAGAAGTTGTGGTTTCTAGTCTGATTATAAGGATTGGGGTTGGAGATGGTAGCGCCAGGGTTGGGGTGGATGTCTCCACTTAGGGCTAGTTTTGATATGCATGAGGTTATTAGTTTTCTCAGTTTTTGAATGTGTTTGTTATTAGGGAAACGTTATAATTGTGTCTGTGGGTAATAGGTATGGTGGGAGGGTTACTATGTTAAGTTTTAGGGATGTTTTATGTTTGAGTAATATAGTTGCTAGAATATGCAGGGGGGTGCATAGGGATAGTTCTTGAGTTGGTGGGAGGGGAGCTGAGTGAGGGTGAGACATGAGTGGTGGTGTGAGTAGTAGTACAGTGGTAGTGGTTGAGTGGGGGAATGATGGTGTTTTGGTAGGATGTAAGATATGCAAGGAGAGTACACGCAGTGAGCATAGGTAAGGTATGCTTGTTCATGTTAGCTGAGAAGGAGTGACAGTAGTGGGAACATGGAGGAGGTAGTGTTGGGTTTAGTGCCGTGGCTGGCTATTGGAATGATGGGAGGGGGTTGTGAGTGTAATAAAGGTAGGACCACTGGGGGCAGGAGGGAATAGGGGGCAGGGTGGGGAGTGAAGTGGGTAGAGACCCTGTTAGTTGCTCTTATGAGGGGTCTGGAAACAAGCAGGTAACAGAGTAAACTGGTAAATGAACATATGATAGTGAATGTGGAGACTCAGGTAGGTACCCTGTATTTCCACAACTATCAGTGCCCCAGTTCAGGCAGTTTTAATAAGTTCTATGGCAGAGCTGAGCATGAGGTGCTCAAAGGGTGGTTGTAGTTTTAAAAATGGGGCCTGCCACAGGTAATATTTATTAACTTTGGGATTGGCTTAAGGGAATAAACAAGGAAGGGGGAGGGGGAGAACAAGGGTGTGAGCCGGCAGTTCTTTTGTACTTCTGCTAATGAGCCAAAACAAAGACATTTATGTTTAACAATCAGAATTGACCAAGAACTGCTCTGAAACTGTAAGTCATTTCTTAATCATTTCTCAGGTGGAAAAACAGGATAACCTTGTATCAGTAGGCTACTGTGGTCTCAGTTTAAATTAACAAACACACAGTATTTATCAGTTATGGATACTATTTGCTAACGAAAATGGAAGATGAGAGTGTGTGTGTGTGTGTGTGTGTGTGTGTGTGTGTGTGTGTGTGTGTGTGTGTGGTGTGGGGGGCTGCTTACAAGCCAAAACAGAGTGCTCTCCAGGGGATAATGAATATTGGCTCAAACAGGTAGACATACTCAAAGTTAACTTTAGCTGTTTGCAGACAGTCCAGACCCGGACTGCGCTTTTCTTATAAGAATGATAAAGGTGGTACCACAACTGAATACTTAAGAGTGGTGTTAAGTTCAAAGTTAACTTTAGCTGTTTGCAGACAGTTTAGACCCGGACTGCGCATTTCTTATAAGAATGATAAAGGTGGTACCGCAGTTGAATACTTAAGAGTGGTGTTTGGTTCAAAGGTGGAGGTTCACACATGACAGTATAAATACATAAACATGGCATGGGAATGATTTCTACTCTGTTAGCAGTGGCAGAAGATGGCGGTGTGATGGTAGGTGTTTGCAAAACTGTTGTGCATTTGTGGATGATGCTGTACAGAATATTACAACACAATGTTAACTGGGTGAAGTTGGACTTGCAGTATGTGCATATGAATATGGGTGTTGTGTCACTATAAATGTTTTTGTAATCAGATCTTTGATTTATTTATGATGAAAGCAGGCATTGCTGTGATCTTTGGCTGATGAGTGAATGTTTTATTTTAGTTTTAAATGGTAAAAGATCACATGCACCGAAGCTGTTTCTTGTCACATGTGTATTAATATAGATATATATAGATATATAGATATATATATACATATATATATATATATATATATATATATATATATATATATATATATATATGTGTGTGTGTGTGTGTGTGTATAAACACCCAAACGTTGCCACAAAATAATCGAAAAATAATATTGACATGTTGCAAGGCATAATCTCAGAGCATGCAACTTTAAAATAGTGTTACTTGCAGTGGGCTGCCCCCTGCATCACCCATTTGGGGGGACACACCCCTACACCCCCTGATAATTATGTATTCTAACTCAGAGATTGCACAGTACTAGGGAAAGAGCATATTTCCCAAACCAGGGAATTCTGTGACCTCCACAACTGTCAACCATCCCTTTTATCAACCAAAGTATGTCAACAAAATAGATGTTGACTTCAAAGACAGCCAGCTTAATTAAGAGCTAAACTTAAAAATATCTAAGTACAAAATATTGACAAAATCAGAGTTACACTAGGGAAAGGTTTATGTTCTTTCTCCACTGTTGTGTGAGCTCACAGTTAATATATATAATTAGTAGTGGGTGTGTGGGGTCCACACTGGTTTTGACTGCTGTTATATTTTGTCGATATTTTCTGTTTTGATGTTTTCAGTTTATATATTTTGAAATTTAGATATTTTTCTGTTGATATTTTTGCTGTTAATATTAAGATGTTTAGATTATTTTACGTGTATCAATTAAAATCATACAACTGCTGTGACAAAATTAAAACTCCATAGTTCCATAGTTCACTAACACATTTAATTGAAAACACTGCTAAATGTGCAGGAAATGCAACCAACTTTTTCCAGACTGTGATAGAACTTGTAAATAACATCTGCACACATTTCATAATCCATCACATCCACACAGGATAACCACAGGAAATCACTGATAGGTAGCTGGTAGCATACATCAGCCTGTGCAGTAACATTTCCTTAGTGCTCCAAAGTAATAGATCAGTATACAGCACAAAACAAATAGTGCTCTCTTGTCATTCCAACACTGTGACAGCATCAGATTATGTTCCCAAGCATGTAATACCGATCTGTACCCACATAGTGAATACAAAGCTTGAGTACAATAGTATGTGACTGCATTCTCCCTACCTAGAACTCTTTAACAAAAGCCCCTGGGAGGGTATCCTCCTGAGTTCCTAAGCCCCTTATAGCTGGCTATAACCTTCTTTAGCTAATTCCCATACGATCTCTCACACTCTGTAAATACTGTAAATAGCTTTTGACTTTAACTGTGTGAATTTGTTAAAATGTATCTGCAAGATATTTTTCCACTATGGGCAATATTGCTCATGCTTTGTATTATTTGATATGCATTTGTACTTCACTTTTATTTTTATTGGACTGCTATATTTACTTTAATCTGTTTCATGGAGCTTTTCTCCTCGGGCCTCCACTGAAAATGGGCTCTCTGGGCCCTGTGGACTTCCCCGGTAATCAAACTGGAAATAAATAAATAAAATGTAATAATACAAAACACTGTTGGTTCCTCCATTTTCCAAATACAATTCAAATGTCTTCTCCCAATGAATTCTATGTTATTTTGAGGGTGAAATCAGCATCTCTGTCGCCAGTCTGGTACTGATCTCCTCCATATGATTGTCTTCCATTGAGTTTTGCCTCGTTAGCAGATGATACCAATTTAAATTAGGCGTGCACCAGAAAGACATAGTAAACATGGCTAGCCTGGTTTTACTGACAGAGCAGGTGCCATGCTCTATTTTATGGTCATAAATACTGCAGATAGTCTGTATACTACTGCACAGACAGCATAGCCTTCTCTGGAAGCAGTTTTCATAACTGTGCAAAAGCAGAACAGTTTTATCTGCCTCAGGAAAGGCAAAGGCGATCAGCTGATTTACAGCCATATGAAACTGCAGAAGTCACACACATACCTGTCAATCCACAGACCTACAAATTTTTTCCACACCTTCTGAGCAAGATGGAAAAAGCAGGCTTTGACTCATGTATCCAGAACATTTCTAGCAATATTTTTTATTTATTTATTTATTTTACATTTGTTGACTGGGCTAGTCTAACTGGATACATGTCCATTTTCAGTAGTGGCCTGGGGAGAAAAGCTCCAAGACACTTACATAAAGACAATATAGCAAGTTACAATAGTCAAAGTATATAACAGCTATTGTTAGTAAAATACAATACTCCTGGTGAGCATATAAGCTAATGTGCAAGAGATGTTACTATATACATATATTCATATTTTAAATTGCAATAACATGGTCTTTGGTTGATTAAAAAATAGGTCAATAAAGATAAAGAGTAATAAAACTAGTGTATGGAGAGAAAGTTAGTCAGGGTTAGTACAGGGGCATAACCAATGAGTACTGAGAAATAGTCTTAGATTCCGTTTAAAAAGCGTCAATTAAGACTGAGATATGAGTTCAGTGGGAAGAAGATTCCAGTGCTTACCAACAGTATTAGAGAACAGAGAGTCTCCTGCTAAGTTGTTAGATCTGCTGGTCTTGGTAAGGAGTTTGTTTGAGGAGCGTAAGTGTTTAAGATTGTTATACTTCTAATAGTTTCAAATCCATAGTCATATATATTACAAAGCTGGGCTCTGCTATAACACTTTCCTCTTTTAACATTTCCTAAACTAATTGCCAAAACATACTATATGCCTTTAATGTTTTCTTGGACATTAAGGAATAAACTAATGGCAGGGTTTTTGATATCCCAAAAAGCGAGAGACAGAGACAGATGCATGCAAGTTGTACAGCTGTCTGTATATGGGTCTCTTGCGAAGAAATGTCCCAACAAATAGCCATACTGTTGCATCAGAGATATCAAGATTTTTGTTCTATACAGAATACCACACCAAGTGCAGCATCATGGATAAATTGTAACACAAAACTATGATGTTTCAGGTTCCATTTTATAACATCCATTGACTCCAGTATCAATACAGCGGACTTATCACCGGCTAACCTTTGCAGTGCAGATGATTAACCCTTTGCACATGAACACATCTTGAATGGAACACTACATATGACTCAATGGATGTCCCAGACATAGCTCTGTCCACTACTATGTAAGAGACTTGATTTGAAATGTCTGCTCTCACCCTCCCATTGGTGAGAGTGTTATACTTTTCTATTTCCTGTGTATCCAGTGGTGTAGGTTTTTGTAATACTTCCCTTTCTGCATTGATGTTCTTCCTCTACACTTTTTCATTTTTAGTCTGCACACCTAATACTCCTTAACATATGTTGTATTCTGTAGGTTATAGAAATACTGTCTCTTAGAAGTACTGCATATCAGTCTGTTACTTCACGGTGCCATATGATGACCCAGTGACACCAGCAGCAACTGACTCAAATGCCAGAGTAGTACCATTAGCACTTCCTATAATGCACATCCGTACACAACCCCTCTAGGCATTTATACACACACACACAACACCTGCCTAACACCTCTGCGATATCCTTCACAGAACATAGAAAAGAGACAACAAGATTTCTTACAAGTAGCACTACTACATTGCTGCTATGATTTGTCATTGCACTATTATTTATTTATTTTACATTTGTTGACCGGGATAGTCCTACTGGATACATGTCCATTTTCAGTGGAGGCCCGAGGAGAAAAGATCCAGACATACAAACAGAAAAAACATGTATTAAACAAGCAAAGCACTGTTACAAATATATTTCACAGGATATGAGACATAGAATTTAACATATTAAATTTGATACATTATAGTCCCTCTAATAGGAATGCTGCAGTAGTGTTGTCGCCTCACAGTAAGACGTTGTCCTGTTCGATTCTCAGCTAGAGCGTCTTCTGTGTGTAGACATGCGTGAATGGGTGTACCTTCGTTGAAGGTTGTGTGGTGGGGCTGGCAACTCGGCATGTAAAAATCTACTGCCAATCATTAGCAGACCAGAGTTCTGCTGTGGCGATCCCTAATCAGGAAAAGCTGAAAGACGCAAACAATAGTCCCTCTAATAGGAAGCTTTCTTGATGTAGCCAAAAGTCCTCTTTAGCACTTGTTTATATTGTGAGAGTTAATCAGGATAAGAGCAAGGACATAGCCATCACCTTTTAAGGCACCGCTTTAGGTTTTTTTGAATTGTGATGGAGAGGATTCTGAAGTAAGGTGATGAGTTCCATGCTTTGCCAACTGAGTTGGCATAAAAAGAGTCTCCAGCTGAGTTGTCTGATTTGAGAGTTTGAATAAGTAATTTGTTGGATGAGTGGAGTATCTTGAGGTTACTATAAGGGGTGATAATGTTTGTAAGTACAGGTGTGTTTTCAGGTTGATAGAGAATTTTATATGCAACTATTATTTGATTGTACTGAGGCAATTCAAGCCAGTCTAGAAGGTTTAAGTTCAGACAGTGGTGTGTTCTATATGCTGATCATAAGACACAGGTTTATCACAAAAACGCCAAGTTTAATCACAGAAGCTTTCGGGTACTCTACCCTTCATCAGCATGTATAAACACAATGTAAGCACATTTATATAGAGGTATAGTTAATGTCACATGATTACACCAGCCACTAAAAACAAGCCAATAAAATTTATACGGTCATCTAAAAATTATATATAATATGCAGTCATGTTATAACATTAGACATGAACATAATTCATAAAAACAAACGTTAAAATAAAAATATATAAAAAAACATTAAAATAAAAATATATAATAAATATATTCTTATATATATTAACTAAAGATTTTTCATAAATTGTCATATTGACGTTTTACTAGTACAGGTTTAATACTAACAGCATTGTTCAAACCTGGGGACATATCCGCCTGAAGTCTTATTATCCATTGTAGTTCCCTAATTTCTAGAGCATTATTTAAATCCCCCCCTCTTAAACCCAATTCAACCGTATCTATGCATCTAAATTTAAACCTATGCATAGTTTCGTCCATAATATGCTTGTATAGAGCGTTGGTCTGAATTTTCCTATTGATTTCTGACCTGTGTTCAATAACACGATCTCTAAGTCTTCTGGTCGTCTTACCTACATAAAATTTTTCACAATTATTGCAGGTAGCCAGATATACAAGTTGAGATGTGTTACAAGTTGCTCTACATTTAAATTTATAGCTAATGTTGGTTATTGGGTGTATAAAGGGTTCATTAGATTGTATGATGTCATCACAACAACTACAGTTATAACACTTATATGTTCCCACTTTAACGTGAGAATTATATGATTGTCTAGATTGACAACTGAGGATGAGTGGTATAAAAAGGAAGTACATGAAATGACTGAGGAGTTTAAAAATGGAGGCTATTCAGATTTTATGATAAGGAAATGTGTAGAGGAAGTAGATAAAGGTAGATATGTTGATTACAAACCAATATTCAATTGTATAGGGAGTGATACGACACCCTTAACAACAGTACAAAAAGAATTAGGTAACAATATCGTGAGATACGTGACTACATATAATGGACACAGCAACATGATTTGCAGGATAATAGAAAAAAATTGGCCAATTCTAATGGCTATGCCTGAAATACAAAAAATAGTAGGACATAGACCCAGGTTTGCCTACAGGAATCAACAATCATTGAAAAATATCCTGTGCTATAAGGATTTTTCTAGACAATCATATAATTCTCAAGTTAAAGTGGGAACATATAAGTGTTATACCTGCAATAATTGTGAAAAATTTTATGTAGGTAAGACGACCAGAAGACTTAGAGATCGTGTTATTGAACACAGGTCAGAAATCAATAGGAAAATTCAGACCAACGCTCTATACAAGCATATTATGGACGAAACTATGCATAGGTTTAAATTTAGATGCATAGATACGGTTGAATTGGGTTTAAGAGGGGGGGATTTAAATAATGCTCTAGAAATTAGGGAACTACAATGGATAATAAGACTTCAGGCGGATATGTCCAGGTTTGAACAATGCTGTTAGTATCAAACCTATATTAGTAAAACGTCAATACGATAATTTATGAAAAATCTTTAGTCAGTTTATATAACAATATATTCAATATATATATTTATTTTAATGTTTTTTTATTTTTATTTTAACGTTTGTTTTTATGAATTATGTTCATGTCTAATGTTATAACATGACTGCATATTATATATAATTTTTAGATGACCGTATAAATTTTATTGGCTTGTTTTTAGTGGCTGGTGTAATCATGTGACATTAACTATACCTCTATATAAATGTGCTTACATTGTGTTTATACATGCTGATGAAGGGTAGAGTACCCGAAAGCTTCTGTGATTAAACTTGGCGTTTTTGTGATAAACCTGTGTCTTATGGTCCTATGGTCGAAAGTCTTTGGTGCTTTCTATATGCTGATCCCATGGCAAATCTGGCTATATGATTGTAGCAGCAAGAGTGTTTGTTCAGGTCAGTCTTACTCAGGTTTGTAAAAAGTGGGGACGCATAAAGGAGGGTGGAAATTAGGTGTGTGTGGGCCAAAACTGTCCTAGTATGTGGAGTGAGGAAGTATTTAATTTTGTATAGAGAGCCAAGTTTTTTTTGTTGACTTTTTTAATAGTCTGATTAATATGGACATGAAACTTTGAGTTATTATCACATGTAACACCTAGGAGTTTGGTAGAGGTATCTGGGCAATGGTAGTGCCATTGTTGGATGTTATGGTGAAGGTAGGTGGGGAGGTTTTACGAGAGGGGAGAAAAGTAGGAGCTTGTTTTTTTTTAGGGTTTAATATGAGATGTCGATTTAAGAGCTAATTTTCAACAGTGTTAAAGACATTTTGGGATAGAGTTTGCAGTTCATTGGGGGAGGTGGCTGAGCAAATCAATGTGGAGTCTTCCACATATTGAATGCAGGTTGCTGATGGGATGACTGCTTGTAAATCGTTAATAAAGATGGAAAATAATAGAGGTCCTAATATGGAGCCCTGGGGAACACCAAGGGTGATAGGCAGGAGAGAAGAAAGCTTGTTCTGCCATAGGACAGCCTGCTGCCTACCAATCAGGTAAGATTGGAACCATTGCATAGCCTGGACATCTAGTCAGATAGTTTTTAATGTGTGTATGAGAAGTTGTTGATTAACCATTTCGAACACTTTGGAGCGATCGAGAAAGATGGCCAAAGAAAGTTTATTGTTGTTTCAGTTTTGATTAATAACATCTGAGAAGGAGAAGAGGGTGCTGGTTGTACTGTGGAATGGTCTAAATCCATGCTGCAAGTCAGCCAAGGTATTGTTCTGGATAAGAAAGCCCAATAGTTGTTTATGGATGCACTTCTCCATAATTTTAGCCAGGGGTGACAGTATAGCTATAAGTCTGTAATTTGATAGTTCAGTGGAGCTGCCACCTTTATGGAGAGGAATAACATGGGATATCTTCCAGATGGAGGGGATGGAGGCTTCTGTGATATGGTTCCATTGACCAGGACTGAGATGGGGTAAGCTATGGCATCTGCAGCTTTTTGTAGATATTCTGCAGGGAGGAGGTCAGCAGCAAAAATCTGCCCAAACAATACAGACCTCCAAAGCAGAAACACAAGCAACCCATCACCCCCCACTACCCATATGACACATAGACCACAAAATAAGTGTGCCACTCAACCTCAGCCCTTAAGGTAAAACAACGTACCCAACCCACTTGTCATAGGCGACTCTATAGTCAGGCACACTGATGTCCCACTCACCAGGCTAAACAAGGCGAAAGTTACTGTCAGCTGCCTGACAGGTGCCAGGATCCACCACATAATGCACACACTCAGGTTGCTCCACAACAAGTACAAATATGACTCTGTCATTGTCCATGTTGTGTGAACATCTGTAACATGATTGGTTAGGTAAGTTTAGCATGTGATGTTAATTTTACAAAATAAGTTGATTTGTGCTTTTATATTTTATTCTGATGAAGTCCATTATACCGGGATGAAAGCACTCAATGATTTAATAAATTTTGGTTGGTGTGTCATTGTGGTCTGCTTAACTTGTTACCATTTCATAGAAATAAGTGTAACTTAGCCTAGTTTGTATACTAAACATGTAAATTAACCTGATTTTACATAAACAATTTAAAATTGCCATATTTAGTTGTGATCATTCAACTTAGGTGGCAGGTTTTTTTGCGAAAGTGCAAAGATTGCAAACCACAAAAAAAGCATGTGATCGTGCAGCCTAGAACATGTGCCATCCTTTGGTTTAAATGCAAAGATTACAAAGTAAGATAAGAATAGCAATAAGATTATGTTATAAATTATTGTGAAGAAGTACATATTGAGTTTACAGAGCAGTTATTACTAGGTGAATTGTGTTTTTCATTGATGTGACTGCCAGGTACAGTTATTTCATGTTAATAGAGATGACACGAGTGTCACTTATAAAGGGAATTCATGACAGAAGCACTGAAAATTTATGGGGAAGTACTACTGATGACAATGGGAAAGACAAATGTTTGCATTTTTTTGTACTTATAGAGAATGCTTTACAGGGAAATAGTCTGATGCATTTTCAGCAATGTATTTTGTTTTCAGGATGCATGTTGCTTTACTTTGACATTTGAGACTATCACTCATTATTATTTATTTTTATTTTTTATTTTATTTACATTTGTTGACCGGGAGTGTCCGACTGGATATAGGTCCATTTTCAGTGGAGGCCCGGGGAGAAAAGCTCCACAGTTAAAATATACAGACAGTAGTTACATTGGATTTGCATAGCGATTAACAATTTGATTAACATAGCAATTAATTACAAACATAGTTACAGATGAAGAACATAGTACATCAGTAGACAACTAGAATCTTTATCTGCGAAGTACATAACAGACATTAACAATTGTTACAATAAGAAGTTCCTGCAGTTTAATAAGTAGTAGGCTTATAAGCATCTGAGCTTGCTATAATCATGGTAGTTAGTGGGGTGGAAAGAAAGGTCATGGTTGGATGGGGTGGGTGATATTAGAGTGGGAGTTGCAAGGGCATAGCCAGCATGTTTTTAGGTGCTCTTTTAGTAAAGTTTTGAAGTGGGTGCATGATGGTACGGAGGGAAGTGTGGGTGGGAGTGGGTTCCATAATTTGGCTACGGCGCAAGAGAATAGTGCTTCACCAGCAGAGTTATTGGCTTTAGTGATCTGCAAGTGATTTTTGTTGCTGGATCTTAGTGGTCTGGTGGTGCGATAGGGTTGGAGTAGATTTTGGAGGGATGGGACATTTAGCGGATGGTTTACTAGTTTGTGGACGAGTGTGAGTTGATACCATTGAAGGAGGTGAGGGAGTTCAAGCCAGCCCAGTTTAGTAATTGAGAGACAGTGGTGACTACGGTAGGATGCCCCTGTGGCAAATTTGGCGATTTTGTTGTAGCACGTCTCTAGCTTGTTTAGATCGCATTGCCTTAGGTTGGTATATATTGGAAAGGCATAATGTAGAGTGGAGATAAGGTGGGAATTTGCTACTGAACTCTTTGCTGCTTTGGTGAGAAGTTGCTTATTTCTGTATAATGCTCCTAGTTTATTGTGGACTTTTTTATTGTCATGGATATGTGAATGTCACATTTTAGTTTATTGTCTATTTCCACTCCTAGCAATTTGGTGTGTTCTGTTGGGTATATAGTGGTGTTGTCTTTTGCTGTGATGTTAAAGTGAGAGTTATTTTGAGTATGTTTGGTGGGTTGGAAGATGAGTAGTTTAGTTTTGTTTGGGTTGAGTATTAATTGGCCATCAGATAACCAAGTTTCAACAGAGGAAAAGGCTTCCTGTGTGACTTTTTGCAGTTTTTGTAGGGACTGGGCTGAGCAGATTATGGTTGAGTCATCTGCGTATTGTATGAGTGTGCCATGTTTGGTGGCAGAGGCTAGATTATTGGTGAAAATAAAGAAGAGTAGGGGTCCAAAGATGGATCCTTGGGGAACCCCTATAGAGACAGGTAGTTGGGGAGATATGTCATTCTGCCATACAACGGACTGTTGGCAGTCAGACAGGTAACTCTGAAACCAGTTGGTGACTGATTGAGAGAAGGATAGGTTATTGAGGACCGAGATGAGTTGTTTGTGTGGGACCATGTCAAATGCTTTAGATAGGTCTATGAAAGTAGCAGAGGAGAGATAGCCATTGTTGTTATGCTGAAGGATAGTGTTAGTAAAGGAGAGTAAGGCAGTGGTGGTGCTATGGTTTGGTCAGAAACCATGCTGAGAATTATAGGTTCATAGGTTCATAGGTTCATACTAGGCTATCTGCCCGAGGGCATTTACAAGCCTAGCCCATCGTTTTGTGGCTTACGCCACCCCTTTAGTATGGGGAACTAAACCCATTATTTTGCTGTGCCTCTGTCGAGCAATGACACTGAGGTAATCCCTGGGGTATATCTGCGATCTCCCATCCATTGGTCAAGATTTCTCTTGAACAAGGCCAGCGAGGTGCTCTGCCTCACATGTACCGGGATTTTGTTCCACAGCATAGGGAGTCTTTGGGTGATGAATCTATCCCTCCAGCACGTCCTATTAATAGTCGTGTCAAGGTTTAAGTCTCCCGCCCTTGTGGCTCTGATGGATCTGGATTTTTTGAGGTGAAGCATATTCATCAAATCTGGGTTTGACATGGCCTTGTATGTTAGGCAAAGGTCACCTCTGAGCAAGCGGTAAGCGACTGAGTAGAGCTGGAGTTCTTTCAGTCGGGCAGCATAGGACAGATTTTTGAGACCCTTTATCCTTTTGGTGAGGAACTTTTGTGGCCTCTCCAGCTGCTGCAAGTGTCGGGTCAGATACATTCCGAAGGGGGCATTGTACTCAATCATTGGTCTGATGAGTGATGAGTAAAGGGAGACTATGACCTCCCTTGATCTAGATGAGAAACCCTTCATGATAAGGTGGGCAATGTAGAAGGTCTTCCTAACTACTTTAGCTACATGGGTGTCGAATGACAGACTACTATCAACCTGGGTCCCCAGGTCCCTGATAACTTCTTCTGTGCTCAGTGGATTGCCACCTATTTGGTAGCTAGGGGTAACCTTGTTTTTCCCGAAGGGTATGACTATGCATTTTTTGGCATTTAACTTTAGGCCGTGGCTCTGGCACCAGTTATCTGTTTCTGTGAGACCCTTCTGAAGGATATCTGTGTCAGATGTGTTTTCTACTATGGCCCAGCTTGCAGTCATCTGCAAACTTTGTCAGCCATAACCCTCCTGTGTTTGATTGTACTTCGGAGAAGTAGATGCCAAACAAGAGTGGGCCCAGGACTGAGCCCTGTGGGACACCACTTGTGACAGGCTTTGAGTCTGACATGGCGCCAGCAACTCTGACCCTGTGGGTTCTGTCACTCAGCCAGTTTGCAACCCATCTTGTAATGTATGGGTTGACATTTAAGCTGATGAGTTTTTCAATGATACCCGAGTGGGGTATTGTATCGAAGGCCTTAGCCAGATCGAGGTAGGCTGTATGGACTGCCTTTCCCTCATCAATGGCTTTGGTGACTGTTTCGAAAAAGTCAACCAAATTTAAAAGGCATGATCTGCCTTTGACAAAGCCAAACTGGGTTGGATCCAAAGTCTGCAAATTCCCTATGTCTTTATTTATGAGGTCCATTATGATCCTCTCCATGGCTTTGCAGATAAGGCTTGTCAAGCTAATGGGCCGGTAATTTCCAGGGTCGGTGGAGGCACCGCCTTTGTGGAGTGGTACCACAGTTGCAGTGCGCCAGTCCCTGGGTACGTATCCAGAGGTAAGACTTTGATTAGAAAGGAGGTTGCTAGTAAGGAGGTAGTCTGAGACCTGAGAGTGAGTGCATCTCTCTAGTATTTTGGAGAGTGAAGAGAGAATAGCTATGGGGCAGTAATTGGCTAGTTCTGTGGAGGGGCCACCTTTGTGGAGGGAAATTATATGTGATACTTTCCATAGTGTGGGAACGTAACTTTCTGACAGAGATCGGTTAATCAAGATGGATACTGGGTAGACCAGAACATCAGCTGCGATTTGTAGGTATTCACTTGGGAGGTTGTCTGCTGCTAATTTGGTGGGCTTAAGCTTGATTAAGAGTTTTTTTATGTTGGAGGTAGGTACAGGAGAAAAAGAGAAGGCAGTGGGGGGATTACTAGTTGAAGGTGTGGGTTGGAGTGGAGGGGGGGGTTGTGGTGTTTAGCTAGTGATAGTATGGTTTGTGTGAAGTGTGTGTTGAATGAGGTAGCAATATTTTTGGGGGAATGAGGGATTTTAGGAGGAGGGTACTGACTTTACCTGGGTGGAGGATTGAGTGTATGGACAACCAGAATTGTTTGGGGCTGTGTTGGGAGAAGACTAGGGCAGACTGGTAGTATTGGAATTTGTCCTGTTTTATTAGCTTTTTGACTCTATTGCGTAGTTCTAGGAATTTCTGTCTAGCTGAGGGGGTTTTGGTTTTGCGCCAGTGCTCCCAGGCTTTATCCCTGTTTTTCATTTCTGACTTAGTGGTTTTCTGTAGCCATGGGGAGGGTTGTGCTTTGGTTCTGGAAAGTCTTATGGAGGCATGGTAATTAAAGATGCTCAGGAAGGTAGTATTAAAAAATTCAAATGTGTCATCAAGATTCAGGTACTTTAGAGGATGCCAGTTACATTCTTTGAGGGATGAGATGAATGTGAGTGGGTTAAAGTTTAGTTTTTTTACGTATTTGATGGTAGATGACAGGTTTAGCTTGGTATAGGTATTTTTTGACTAGGAATGTTGGGAAGTGATCACTGAGGCTATCTGATAAGCAGCCTGTTATATATGACTGGGGGCTCTTACTGACTAGTATCCAATCGAGGGTAGTGTACTGGAGTTTTTATTTATCCTGGTTGGCGACTGGACTAGTTGGGTGAAGCCATGAAGGTTTACATGATGGATTGGATGTTTGCCAGAACAGGATTGCCAGTCAATATTGAAATCACCTAAAATTATAGTTTCTTGGGGGAGATGATGGGTAGACCAGCTGAGGAGGTTTTCTAGTGGAGGGATGTTTTGGCCAAGTGGGAAGTAGCATCCAATTATGTTGATGGGTTGATGGTTTTGTTCTGGTTTATTTTGAGGTTGGTATATATTATTTCTTCATTGCCTATTTGTGGAGCTGATGATTTTAAGATCTGGATGTTTAGATGCTGTTTAAATATTATAGCTACACCGTCTCCTTTTTTGTTTAGCTGGTCTACTCTTAGTATGCTGTAACCAGTAGGGAGGATTTTCTCACTGGTAATGTGAGGTTTTAGCCAGGTTTCTGTCAGGATGACTATATCTGTGGAGTACAAGTCTATGGTGGCATGGAGTTCATGGACTTTGTTGGATATACTTCTAATATTTAGGCTTAGTAGAAGCAAGTCACTTGGCTTTCTATTGGCTGTGATATGGGAGAAGTTGTGGTTTCTAGTCTGATTATAAGGATTGGGGTTGGAGATGGTAGCGCCAGGGTTGGGGTGGATGTCTCCACTTAGGGCTAGTTTTGATATGCATGAGGTTATTAGTTTTCTCAGTTTTTGACTGTGTTTGTTATTAGGGAAACGTTATAATTGTGCTCTGTGGGTAATAGGTATGGTGGGAGGGTTACTATGTTAAGTTTTAGGGATGCTTTATGTTTGAGTAATATAGTTGCTAGAATATGCAGGGGGGTGCATAGGGATAGTTCTTGAGTTGGTGGGAGGGGAGCTGAGTGAGGGTGAGACATGAGTGGTGGTGTGAGTAGTAGTACAGTGGTGGAGGTTGAGTGGGGGAATGATGGTGTTTTGGTAGGATGTAAGATATGCAAGGAGAGTACACGCAGTGAGCATAGGTAAGGTATGCTTGTTCATGTTAGCTGAGGAGGAGTGACAGTAGTGGGAACATGGAGGAGGTAGTGTTGGGTTTAGTGCCGTGGCTGGCTATTGGAATGATGGGAGGGGGTTGTGAGGGTAATAAAGGTAGGACCACTGGGGGCAGTAGGGAATAGGGGGCAGGGTGGGGAGTGAAGTGGGTAGAGACCCTGTTAGTTGCTCTTATGAGGGGTCTGGAAACAAGCAGGTAACAGAGTAAACTGGTAAATGAACATATGATAGTGAATGTGGAGACTCAGGTAGGTACCCTGTATTTCCACAAACTATCAGTGCCCCAGTTCAGGCAGTTTTAATAAGTTCTATGGCAGAGCCGAGCATGAGGTGCTCAAAGGGTGGTTGTAGTTTTAAAAATGGGGCCTGCCACAGGTAATATTTATTAACTTTGGGATTGGCTTAAGGGAATAAACAAGGAAGGGGGAGGGGGAGAACAAGGGTGTGAGCCGGCAGTTCTTTTGTACTACTGCTAATGAGCCAAAGCAAAGACATTTGTGTTTAACAATTAGAATTGACCAAGAATTGCTCTGAAACTGTAAGTCATTTCTTAACCATTTCTCAGGTGGAAAAACAGGATAACCTTGTATCAGTAGGCTACTGTGGTCTCAGTTTAAATTAACAAACACACAGTATTTATCAGTTATGGATACTATTTGCTAACAGAAGGGAATAAAAGAGAAAATGGAAGATGAGTGTGTGTGTGTGTGTGTGTGTGTGTGTGTGTGTGTGTGTGTGTGTGTGTGTGTGTGTGTGTGTGTGTGTGTGTGTGTGGGGTGGGGGGCTGCTTACAAGCCAAAACAGAGTGCTCTCCAGGGGATAATGAATATTGGCTCAAACAGGTAGACATACTCAAAGTTAACTTTAGCTGTTTGCAGACAGTTCAGACCCGGACTGCGCTTTTCTTATAAGAATGATAAAGGTGGTACCACAACTGAATACTTAAGAGTGGTGTTAAATTCAAAGTTAACTTTAGCTGTTTGCAGACAGTTTAGACCCGGACTGCGCATTTCTTATAAGAATGATAAAGGTGGTAACGCAGTTGAATACTTAAGAGTGGTGTTTGGTTCAAAGGTGGAGGTTCACACATGACAGTATAAATACAGAAACGTGGCATGGGAATGATTTCTACTCTGTTAGCAGTGGCAGAAGATGGCAGTGTGTTGGTAGGTGTTTGCAAAACTGTTGTGTATTTGTGGATGATGCTGTACAGATTAATACAACACAATTTTAACTGGCTGAAATTGGACTTGCAATATGTGTATATGAATATAGGTGTTGTGTCACTATAAATGTTTTCGTACTCAGATCTTGATTTATTTATGATGAAAGCAGGCATTGCTGTGATCTTTGGCTGATGAGTGAATGTTTTATTTTAGTTTTAAATGGTAAAAGATCACATGCACCGAAGCTGTTTCTTGTCACATGTGTATTAATATAGATATATATATACATAGATATATAGATATATATACATGTATATATATATATATATATATATATATATATATATATATATATATATATGTGTGTGTGTGTGTGTGTGTGTGTGTATAAACACCCAAACGTTGCCACAAAATAATCGAAAAATAATATTGACATGTTGCAAGGCATAATCTCAGAGCATGCAACTTTAAAATAGTGTTACTTGCAGTGGGCTGGCCCCTGCATCACCCATTTGGGGGGACACACCCCTACACCCCCTGATAATTATGTATTCTAACTCAGAGATTGCACAGTACTAGGGAAAGAGCATATTTCCCAAACCAGGGAATTCTATGACCTCCACAACTGTCAACCATCCCTTTTATCAACCAAAGTATGTCAACAAAATAGATGTTGACTTCAAAGACAGTCAACTTAATTAAGAGCTAAACTTAAAAATATCTAAGTACAAAATATTGACAAAATCAGAGTTACACTAGGGAAAGGTTTATGTTCTTTCTCCACTGTTGTGTGAGCTCACAGTTAATATATATAATTAGTAGTGGGTGTGTGGGGTCCACACTGGTTTTGACTGCTGTTATATTTTGTCGATATTTTCTGTTTTGATGTTTTCAGTTTATATATTTTGAAATTTAGATATTTTTCTGTTGATATTTTTGCTGTTAATATTAAGATGTTTAGATTATTTTACGTGTATCAATTAAAATCATACAACTGCTGTGACAAAATTAAAACTCCATAGTTCCATAGTTCACTAACACATTTAATTGAAAACACTGCTAAATGTGCAGGAAATGCAACCAACTTTTTCCAGACTGTGATAGAACTTGTAAATAACATCTGCACACATTTCATAATCCATCACATCCACACAGGATAACCATAGGAAATCACTGATAGGTAGCTGGTAGCATACATCAGCCTGTGCAGTAACATTTCCTTAGTGCTCCAGAGTAATAGATCAGTATACAGCACAAAACAAATAGTGCTCTCTTGTCATTCCAACACTGTGACAGCATCAGATTATGTTCCCAAGCATGTAATACCGATCTGTACCCACATAGTGAATACAAAGCTTGAGTACAATAGTATGTGACTGCATTCTCACTACCTAGAACTCTTTAACAAAAGCCCCTGGGAGGGTATCCTCCTGAGTTCCTAAGCCCCTTATAGCTGGCTATAACCTTCTATAGCTAATTCCCATACGATCTCTCACACTCTGTAAATACTGTAAATAGCTTTTGACTTTAACTGTGTGAATTTGTTAAAATGTATCTGCAAGATATTTTTCCACTATGGGCAATATTGCTCATGCTTTGTATTATTTGATATGTATTTGTACTTCACTTTTATTTTTATTGGACTGCTATATTTACTTTAATCTGTTTCATGGAGCTTTTCTCCTCGGGCCTCCACTGAAAATGGGCTCTCTGGGCCCAGTGGACTTCCCCGGTAATCAAACTGGAAATAAATAAATAAAATGTAATAATACAAAACACTATTGGTTCCTCCATTTTCCAAATACAATTCAAATGTCTTCTCCCAATGAATTCTATGTTATTTTGAGGGTGAAATCAGCATCTCTGTGGCCAGTCTGGTACTGATCTCCTCCACATGATTGTCTTCCATTGAGTTTTGCCTCGTTAGCAGATGATACCAATTTAAATTAGGCATGCACCAGAAAGACATAGTAAACATGGCTAGCCTGGTTTTACTGACAGAGCAGGTGCCACGCTTTATTTCATGGTCATAAATACTGCAGATAGTCTGTATACTACTGCACTACTGCACAGACAGCATAACCTTCTCTGGAAGCAGTTTTCATAACTGTGCAAAAGCAGAACAGTTTTATCTGCCTCAGGAAAGGCAAAGGCGATCAGCTGATTTACAGCCATATGAAACTGCAGAAGTCACACACATACCTGTCAATCCACAGACCTACAAATTTTTTCCACACCTTCTGAGCAAGATGGAAAAAGCAGGCTTTGACTCATGTATCCAGAACATTTCTAGCAATATTTTTTATTTATTTATTTATTTTACATTTGTTGACTGGGCTAGTCTAACTGGATACATGTCCATTTTCAGTAGAGGCCTGGGGAGAAAAGCTCCAAGACACTTACATAAAGACAATATAGCAAGTTACAATAGTCAAAGTATATAACAGCTATTGTTAGTAAAATACAATACTCCTGGTGAGCATATAAGCTAATGTGCAAGAGATGTTACTATATACATATATACATATTTTAAATTGCAATAACATGGTCTTTGGTTGATTAAAAAATAGGTCAATAAAGATAAAGAGTAATAAAACTAGTGTATGGAGAGAAAGTTAGTCAGGGTTAGTACAGGGGCATAACCAATGAGTACTGAGAAATAGTCTTAGATTCCGTTTAAAAAGCGTGAATTAAGACTGAGATATGAGTTCAGTGGGAAGAAGATTCCAGTGCTTACCAACAGTATTAGAGAACAGAGAGTCTCCTGCTAAGTTGTTAGATCTGCTGGTCTTGATAAGGAGTTTGTTTGAGGAGCGTAAGTGTTTAAGATTGTTATACTTCTAATAGTTTCAAATCCATAGTCATATATATTACAAAGCTGGGCTCTGCTATAACACTTTCCTCTTTTAACATTTCCTAAACTAATTGCCAAAACATACTATATGCCTTTAATGTTTTCTTGGACATTAAGGAATAAACTAATGGCAGGGTTTTTGATATCCCAAAAAGCGAGAGGCAGAGACAGATGCATGCAAGTTGTACAGCTGTCTGTATATGGGTCTCTTGCGAAGAAATGTCCAAACAAATAGCCATACTGTTGCATCAGAGATATCAAGATTTTGTTCTATACAGAATACCACACCAGGTGCAGCATCATGGATAAATTTTAACACAAAACTATGATGTTTCAGGTTCCATTTTATAACATCCATTGACTCCAGTATCAATACAGCGGACTTATCACCGGCTAACCTTTGCAGTGCAGATGATTAACCCTTTGCACATGAACACATCTTGAATGGAACACTACATATGACTCAATGGATGTCCCAGACATAGCTCTGTCCACTACTATGTAAGAGACATGATTTGAAATGTCTGCTCTCACCCTCCCATTGGTGAGAGTGTTATACTTTTCTATTTCCTGTGTATCCAGTGGTGTAGGTTTTTGTAATACTTCCCTTTCTGCATTGATGTTCTTCCTCTACACTTTTTCATTTTTAGTCTGCACACCTAATACTCCTTAACATATGTTGTATTCTGTAGGTTATAGAAATACTGTCTCTTAGAAGTACTGCCTATCAGTCTGTTACTTCACGGTGCCATATGATGACCCAGTGACACCAGCAGCAACTGACTCAAATGCCAGAGTAGTACCATTAGCACTTCCTATAATGCACATCCGTACACAACCCCTCTAGGCATTTATACAGACACACAACACCTGCCTAACACCTCTGCGATATCCTTCACAGAACATAGAAAAGAGACAACAAAATTTCTTACAAGTAGCACTACTACATTGCTGCTATGATTTGTCATTGCACTATTATTTATTTATTTTACATTTGTTGACCGGGATAGTCCAACTGGATACATGTCCATTTTCAGTGGAGGCCCGAGGAGAAAAGATCCAGACATACAAACAGAAAAAACATGTATTAAACAAGCAAAGCACTGTTACAAATATATTTCACAGGATATGAGACATAGAATTTAACATATTAAATTTGATACGTTATAGTCCCTCTAATAGGAATGCTGCAGTAGTGTTGTCGCCTCACAGTAAGACATTGTCCTATTCGATTCTCAGCTAGAGCATCTTCTGTGTGTAGACATGCGTGAATGGGCGTACCTTCATTGAAGGTTGTGCGGCGGGGCTGGCAACTCGGCACGTAAAAATCTACTGCCAATCATTAGCAGACCAGAGTTCTGCTGTGGCGATCCCTAATCAGGAAAAGCTGAAAGACGCAAACAATAGTCCCTCTAAAAGGAAGCTTTCTTGATGTAGCCAAAAGTCCTCTTTAGCACTTGTTTATACTGTGAGAGTTAATCAGGATAAGAGCAAGGACATAGCCATCACCTTTTAAGGCACCGCTTTAGGTTTTTTTGAATTGTGATGGAGAGGATTCTGAAGTAAGGTGATGAGTTCCATGCTTTGCCAACTGAGTTGGCATAAAAAGAGTCTCCAGCTGAGTTGAATGATTTGAGAGTTTGAATAAGTAATTTGTTGGATGAGTGGAGTATCTTGAGGTTACTGTAAGGGGTGATAATGTTTGTAAGTACAGGTGTATTTTCAGGTTGATAGAGAATTTTATATGCAACTATTATTTGATTGTACTGAAGTTGGCTAGGCAATTCAAGCCAGTCTAGAAGGTTTAAGTTCAGACAGTGGTGTGTTCTATATGCTGATCCCATGGCAAATCTGGCTATATGATTGTAGCAGCAAGAGTGTTTGTTCAGGTCAGTCTTACTCAGGTTTGTAAAAAGTGGGGACGCATAAAGGAGGGTGGAAAGTAGGTGTGTGTGGGCCAAAACTGTCCTAGTATGTGGAGTGAGGAAGTATTTAATTTTATATAGAGAGGCAAGTTTTTTTGTTGACTTTTTTAATAGTCTGATTAATATGGACATGAAACTTTGAGTTATTATCAACTGTAACACCTAGGAGTTTGGTAGAGGTATCTGGGGCAATGGTAGTGCCATCGTTGGATGTTATGGTGAAGGTAGGTGGGGAGGTTTTACGAGAGGGGAGAAAAGCAGGAGCTTGTTTTTTTTTAGGGTTTAATATGAGATGTTGATTTAAGAGCTAATTTTCAACAATGTTAAAGACATTTTGGGATAGAGTTTGCAGTTCATTGGGGGAGGTGGCTGAGCAAATCAATGTGGAGTCTTCCACATATTGAATGCAGGTTGCTGATGGGATGACTGCTTGTAAATCGTTAATAAAGATGGAAAATAATAGAGGTCCTAATATGGAGCCCTGGGGAACACCAAGGGTGATAGGCAGGAGAGAAGAAAGCTTGTTCTTCCATAGTACAGCTTGCTGCCTACCAATCAAGTAAGACTGGAACCATTGAATAGCCTGGACATCTAGTCGGATAGTTTTTAATGTGTGTATGAGAAGTTGTTGATTAACCATGTCGAACACTTTGGAGAGATCGAGAAAGATGGCCAAAGAAAGTTTATTGTTGTTTCAGTTTTGATTAATAACATCTGAGAAGGAGAAGAGGGTGCTGGTTGTACTGTGGAATGGTCTAAATCCATGCTGCAAGTCAGCCAAGATATTGTTCTGGATAAGAAAGCACAATAGTTGTTTGCACTTCTCCATAATTTTAGCCAGGGGTGACAGCATAGCTATAAGTCTGTAATTTGATAGTTCAGTGGAGCTGCCACCTTTATGGAGAGGAATAACATGGGATATCTTCCAGATGGAGGGGGTGGAGGCTTCTGATATAGTTCCATTGACCAGGACTGAGATGGGGTAAGCTATGGAATCTGCAGCTTTTTGTAGATAATCTGCAGGGAGGAGGTCAGCAGCAAGGGTGGTCAGTTTTAATTTTTTGATTAGGTCTTGGATATGCGATGTGGGGACTGGTTGAAAGTTAAAGGAAAGTTGAGCCAGCTCCACAGCAAAATCTGCTGTAGAATACCAACACCTTCACCACACCAACTATTAAATCAGGTGACACAAAAGCAGAAGTGACCCTAGGCAGTCTCAAATAATGAAGTATCCATTCATAAGCGCAACATTCTGAGATACTGCACATTTGGGCCATATACTTTATGATACTTGATGCACCCAAGGAACTCGTATATATGTATAAAGATAGCTAAGATTTACGTATATATGTGCATATAATACAAACACACACAGACACTCACAGACAGACAGACAGACACAAAATAACTAAAGGTCTTGCTGATTTAACTGTTTATGCATTATCTGTAGGAGCTTTTATTATGTAACACTAATACGTATGTGTGTGTGTGTTTGTGTGTGTGTGTGTATCTGTTTGTAGGTTTTTGTGTGTGTGTGTGTGTGTGTGTGTGTGTGTGTGTGTGTGTGTGTGTGTGTGTGTGTGTGTGTGTGTGTGTGTGTGTGTGTGTGTGTGTGTGTAGGTTTCTGTCTGCGTGTGTGTGTGTGTGTGTGTGAGTGTGTGTGTGTGTGTGTGTGTGTGTGTGTGTGTGTGTGTGTGTGTGTGTAGGTTTGTGTATGTGTGTAGGTTTGTGTGTGTGTGTGTGTGTGTGTGTGTGTGTGTGTGTAGGTTTCTGTATGTGTTTGTATGTGTGTAGGTTTGTGTGTGTGTCCGTGTGTGTGTGTGTGTGTGTGTGTGTGTGTGTGTGTGTGTGTGTGTGCAGGTTTCTGTATGTGTGTGTAGGTTTCTGTATGTGTATATGGGTAGGTTTGCAAAACTAAATCTGAATGGAAAAATATTGAGAGTAACCTCTCACTTCAGTGAACCTAGAAAATGAGCACTCACATGGATCTTGCACAGAATCTGGTAGTTGCAGGAGATGAATCAAGGTTCAGTCTTTTTCATTAACTCACTTAATCCTGAGCAGCAGCGGGCTAATTAATGCCTTTCCTTCTTAAGAACTATTAAGCCAGGAAACCACTTGCTTCCTGAGGGCTTTTCTCCAAAATGCCGTACGTAATTAGATTTCTGATATGTGATAAATGGTGTGAATTGCAAAAAATGTAAAATATGATAGATATTTGGTGCACATTGTGCTATGCTCTGGTGTTAGTATGGAAGGTATGTCTGTATATACTGATTTTATATTGCAGATTTATGAAAGAAAAATTGTATTTTGTTTGCCAGTAAAATGACATAGTTGTGGTCAAACAAAGTTTTATATCTCTGTAAGTGTACAAGATAGAGCCAAGATATCAGGGAGAAACTGATCACCTTTTCAACAGCTTTCCAATTATGTATGACGAGAGGGGATAGCATACTGCCATTTGTGATGTTGTCAAATCTATGCAAATTGTGGATGTACTAATTTCATAATATTTCAAAACAATATTAGTCTACAAAACTATTTGTGTTAGATGGCAAGTATCAGTGACAACATTGTATGCCTTAATGTTTTGTCTAAGATGGCACAATTTCTTCACCTATAAGTCACACAGCTTTTATGAAATTAATGCAGTTATGAAAATACAGGTAATACTCATAACTGTTTTACCAAAACAGCATTTATATCTCAGAATGTCGTCATGTTACCAAACCAAGTTTTAATGTAATTTTTTTACTGACACCCACTGCTTGAATACACTGCTCTCAACAAGACAGTATCACACTATGTTTTTGTATTATTAATATAAATATAGAAATATGCCTTATTTTTCATAACTTTTTGCAAACACTCCTTGACTCCTGCTCTGTACATCTCATGTTAACCATTTCATGGGCATGCTTAGCAAATTGTGTCTGCTTGTAGATGCTACCTCACTGTCTAAGTTTTATTTGTGCATCTTTACCAGAACTTCGGCAATTAGATTTTAAAAACAGTGATGAGTATACTCCGTTCAGGGGTACAGGGAAGTGTCCCACAAAGGTTAGTATACTCTTACAGGATACACAGGAACTCTACTTTTCTGATATCTATACTCTTGTAGGAAGCAATTGAGTTGTAGGCCAACAATCCTATAATTAAGTAAAGCAAATGAAACCTGTCATTTTGTCGTATATGTCATTATATAATCACACCAAAGATAAATCAGCACTCCAGTGTAAACTTCTTATATTTAATGATCAAAACAAAACCCAATACATAAATAAAGTTTTTCTGAGTAAAATTCTTATATTTAGTAATCAAAACAAGACTTAATTCATAAATGCAAATTGAATTCAACGTAATTGAGGAGGTTGTGGTTTTCAGTGAAACGGGATTGCATTTATGTACTGAGTTTTCCTTTTGGCCATTAGATTTAAGAATTTTGCACTGGAAAAGATGCATTTATGTACTGACTTTTGTTTTGGCTATAAAAATATAAATTTTACACTGGAGTGCTGGTATATCTTGGGAATGATCATCAGTGTGAAATATACTGTACCTAGTGGAGTTTATTGGAGCTCCATGCACTTTGGTGATTCTTATATCATCATGCATATTTATACAGACACACACATAGATAGGCTAGATATAGATATAGATACAGATGCAGCTATAGATATAAATATGGTGAGCCACCCGGCAGTGTGGACATTGGCTTTAGCTGAGTCACTATTGATGTGACACACCAACCTCATGTGCAAAAATGAAAAAAGGGGACTGTATATAGAGAGGTGGGGGAATGCATTCATGCACACACATGCGTGCACGTACACACACACACACACACACACACACACACACACACACACACACACACACACACACACACTAGTATAAGTTTCAAATAAGAAAAAGCTACAGCAAATGCATAAACAGCCAATCAGAAAGACCATAGAAAAACACAATCACCTATGAAAAAACAAGCTCTCTATCTGAGAGAGACAGTGGCTCACTGACACACTTTCCATCTATGTTGAATCAGAGCTGAAACAGCTGCCTCTGCTGCTGTTTTGAAAGACATGAAGGATTTATGGAGTCTGTACTTCCTTATGTAGATGGTGCTGGTCAGTTTGATAATTATTTCTTTGTGATGTTAGATGTATGTTCACATTTTACAACTATTCCTAATGACATTGGCTTGGATTTTTTTAGGTTGTGTCTTAATGCCAACAGTACATATTTCCTAGTACACTTTCTCTTGTTGTATTGCTTATGAAATTAATATCAGAGAACAATGTTTTCATGTTTAAAGACATGTATTATTTACTAGGCTCTGGAGTGGCTATGGGCACGTCCTGTGCCAACTCTTATGCGAACACAGTGATGGCATATTGGGAGACAACTTTTGTCCTTAATAATCCAGACTTTAGTCAGCATATGAAGTACTATAAGCAATTTGTGGATGATATAGGTCTTCTATGAACCTCTGATAGGCTGCATGATTTTTTGGATTATTTACATTCCACTACTAGTTTTCTTAAATTCACTGTGAGATTTCCAAGGATGAAATCACTTTTTTAGATGTTAAACTGGTTAAAACAACAGATGGTGTGGTTGTTAATGACCTTCATAGAAAGGCATGTAGAAAAAATACACTACTGCCAGGGCCAGTATGCACCTGGGCTACACATTTAGGAATGTGGTTAAAGGACAGGCCATTCAATTTTCCAAGTTGATAAGAGGTGAGCAACTATTTTCTCAAACTATGAGTTCTTTTAAAGATGAATTAATTGATAGAGAGTATAAGGAAAGTGATATGACTGGTAAGTTAACAGTGGAAGGAGTGGATATGGGAAACAAAGGGCGTCCCTGTTTCAGAAAGTATTATATGCAACATAACACTGTTGCATCTAGGGTGGTTAGGCACACTCATAATTGTAGTTCTAGATTATGTGTTACTTTTACATCAGATATCTCTCAAATTTGTAATATTGTTTGGAAGAATTGGAATATCTTGACAGTGGATGACAAGATAAGACAAATTGTTGGGACAGTACTGTCTTTTACTTTTAAGAATAAAAAGAATTTGAAACATATGTTATGTTATGTTATGATCAGACATCAATTAAAAAAGGTGACCTCACAGAGGATAGGCACTCCTAGTTGTAGGAACTGCACAGTTCGTACTCATGTTGAAAATGGGAATACTTTTCTACATCCGGACTCTGGTAGGCTGTTTAGTTTTACTTTATATGATGACTGTTCAAGTAGGAATTTATTATATCTTGCTAGATGCAGGAAATGCCCATCATTTTATGTTGGGAAGACCAACCACTCTCTCAGAGAAAGAATACATGAACATGTCAGTGAGATCTGTAAGGGTGTAACTACAAATGCACTACCTAAACATATTAGTAGTGCTGGTACAGATCATGTTCTTGCATTTCAGGTCATACATTTAATGAGTTTTAATAGACGTTTGTGTAAAGTCAGAAATAAGACTGAGACGGTAGAAATGCATTGGATCATTACCTTACAGTCTGGTAAAGGCCATGGTCTTAATGAACGTGTCTCTTTAAAGCCTCATTTGGGTTCTAGGAGTTTGCATGTGTAATTTCTGATAAGCTATACAGCTTAGCTGCATGTTTAAATAAGTTCTGTGTAGCAGTTACTCAATGGTCTGATGAAGCATCTGTTTGTAGATGTGTAAAGGCTTGCCTTGTTTTATATGCATTTTTCTTTCTTCTTGTATGGTGTTTAAAGTTTGGATTAAATATTTTTAACCTGCACAGTGAGGTGATGTTCCAGTCTGCTTCTTTTGCTGTTTTCATGATTCGTGGATGACTAGTTAACTGAAAACAGAACAGTTTTTCTCTTTGGATCCCTATTTCATGACATAAAGAAGGAATTTGTGTGATACACACATATGAAACGTATCCACATTAATGATGTTTGATGTTTCTTCCTCTTTTTTAAAAGTCAGTACCCAGTGTCAGCTCCGGGTTCTTTTTCTTGCCAGAGCACAATAGCAGCACAGCACATAGCTGGTTGGGTAAAAAGGACATGTGGAAAAATACTAAAACATCATACCAATAAAGTACAGACAGCATGATAACAACTCACTCATAATCCACTGTTACATAATTTTACACATTCTGGCAATGTTCACAACACAGAAAAACTAGTAATTTGTCCCATTAAAGGATTGATTATGGTTTAGATGAAGTGTTTGTATGCTAACAGTGTATCAGATCAAGGGTGTAGATACCAATAAAACAGAGGTGGGAAAATGTCAAATACAAAGGCAATTTTGCCTCAGCCAAAAAAAATATATCATTAACCCAAATTCAAAAACAGAAAGTTAGAATCATTTTGTTCTGTGCTGCATTTTAAGGAAAGTATTTTTAAACAAATGCCATACATTTGGCCAGCATTCAAGATAAAACACACATCTTCCCACTGCAGACATGGCTGAACAGCATAGTAGTTTAAATGTCTGTCAAAATTTCTTTGAAGTAGAATCAAGTGTGGTCAGTTAATAGCTCCTGGATTACAATAATAGTTGTAACACCTCAGGAAGAATGTGGGAAGTGATCTGTCAGCACTTGGACTAAAAAATGGAAACATTAAAACATGCAGTTGAGCTGGTTTATGTTGTTTAGCATTTACAGCTATTATTAATGAGATAAGAGCTACTCTGAGAACACAAATTCCAGTAATTCAAGCAAAAAAGTGAAAATGGAAATAGGTTCCAGAAGATGTGCAAAACACTGGGACTTATAATCCTGCCATTCTATTAATAGGGGAATTTAATACGACTTGTATAAAGAGGACTTAAAGTGGATTCTGGGAAAAAAACCTCCAAGATCACTTTTCAGAGGCAGAGCCATTCAAATATAATAATCACACCTATCACTTAATGATTCTGATGCATTAAAATAAAGTACAAAGATATAATGAAATAACTGAGATAGAGTGACAACCATAATTAACAGAGGTAGACAGAATTTGAATGGACATTTGAAAGCTATATAAAAAGAAATACTGGATATTGCAAATGTTTATGACAGAAAGGGTTTGTGGACTGGTGGCTGGGATTGTAATACTGTGTTAAAAATTGAAAGAGAAAAAAATATATACATATACCAAGCATGATAAATGTGGAGGGGAATATAGATGTTGTAAATACTGAGCACAACCCAAAAAATGTTTTTTTGTGGAAAAGAAGGACATTTGATAAGTAGATGTGACAAAAGAAAATGTTATATTCATAGGGAAATAGGACATGATACAAAATGTTAATTGAAATGTTATAAATGAAACAAAACTGGACATTTATAGATAGATTACAAAAATGAAAATAACAGTAAGGAAAAAGAAAACGAAAGAGAAGAAAATTAACAAAGGGAAGAAAATTTAGAAGTAGTAGAAATAGAAGAAAAAATAGACAAGAAAAATAATAAATATGACACAGAAGAAGGTTCTTAAATAAGTGATGAAGAAGACATAAAATGGGAGGTAGTAAAAAGAAAAAAAAACAATTCTATTGGTAAAAATGTAAAAGACAGAAAAAGAAAATTAAAAGGGATAAGTACAAAAGAAAAAAGAAAGGAAATGGATGAAAAAGAATATCTAAACATTGGGGCATGGTATAATGGTTAAAGGGTTTGACTCACAGATGTAAGACACAGTGTTTGATTCTCCCATTTCAGAAGGAAATTGATTAAGCTTAGTATGGCCTATTAAGAAAGCTAGATTAGTAATTAAAACAAAAACAAAAGAGCAATTCTACAAGTACCAGCTGTTCAGAGAACACACAGATGCAGTCAAATTCTAGCTAGCCCCATCTTTGCTAATCTTGTCATGGCCTGATGGGAACAAGAATATTTGAAATCTCACCCTTTATTTTTCAAGGTCATCTTCTACAGGAGATACATTGATGATTTGGTCTTCTTATGGAAAGGTGATGAGGAAGAATTTAAAAATTGTTATTCCCACCTCAACAACAGCACAGACTTTTTGAAATTCACCATGAGTGGGTATGGGTGCAAGACCAACTTTCTGGATATCAACTTGAAGTTGGACATGACAAACAACACCATGGAGAGTGAAATGCATAGAAAAGAAACATTTGTTAACCAGTATCTGCACAAAAATAGTATGCATTCATTCCATATGAAGAAAGGAATTGTTAAGGGACAATATATCAGATTCAACAGACTCACAAGCTATGATGCCACATTTCTAAAGGAGTCTATAACTCTGAGATCATTCTTAGCACAAGGGTACAACCCTTATTGGTTGTTGAAGATCTAACATGAAGATTCACTGCTTAGGTTAGACAGAACCAAGCCCATCTTACACAAAGTGGCAACAAAACAACTATCGGTAGAAATTCACACACCCACTCTGAAGCAAACCTCAGACTCTGCCTTTAGAAGAGCATTCCTTTTACAAATTATGGCAGACATAAATGTACTAAAACAAATCCTAGAAGACAATTTGAAAATCATTCTAGGTAATAGTGACTTGGCAATAACTTTAGGAGAACATCCTGTGTGTACATATAAAAGGTCACACAACATTAGGTCCTTTTTGTAAAGAGGTTCTTATGACAAAAACACTGGATGTTTCACACCAGGTACCTTTAAATGCAGGAGATCCAAGCAATGCAGGTTCATAAGTAACATCTCCTGCACTGACATCCGAGCTCTTGACCTATCCTTTTGGTGCCTTGAAAAATTTGACTGTAACTTATTCAGAGTGGTTTACATTGCCTAATGTGAAACATACCCTTGCCTCTATGTTGGAAAAACCTTCAGAAAACTTACCTGCAGAACTTACAAGCATAACTTAGCAATCTTCTTTTAAGAAATTCACTTTTAGTGTACTGGAAGCTGTCTGTTTGGAAGACTTTTCAGTGAATTATAAGGTACAGATTGAGTGCCAAGAATCTTGCTGGCAGATCAGGTTAAGAGCTGACAAATACCCTGGACCCAATTATCATATTAACATTAAATATTTCTTGTCAGTACAAAAGTTTTAAATAGTATCCATTCCGCCTTAGATCTGATAAAATGCACTTTGGTTCAAGCACATTTTTAACCTACTATTACCTAAGGACATGCATTGATTGGTTGTTTGCATACCACATGACTATTTTGGTTCCATTTTTAAACAGTATGTTTGAGTTGTTTGTTAGATTCTGATGAAGTTCTTGTGTGGATTCTTAAAAAGAACGAAAGTGCTAAATAGAATTTGACTGCATCTGTATCTTCTCTGAGAAGCAGGTATTTGTAGAATTGTTTTGCATTCTTTATTCTATGCTGTTTTGGTGATTTTAGGCTAGTAATTAGCTATGAACTATGAATCTAAGTAAAATTTGCATTTTAGAGTACTTTCTGTAAATCTGAATAGCATCAAGAATATGGTAAAAAGGACAGGAATTTTGGAATGGTGTAATACATGTGATGTAGATGTAATTATATTAGAAGACACAAGATTTTAACAAATGAAGAAAGATTACAAACAGAGAAGCTATGGGGAGGAAAGATAATCTGGAATTTGGGAAATGAGAGATGTTCTGGAATAGCTGTATTCTGTAGAAATACAGTAAAAATATTAGATGTAACTTTAGCAAAAATGGCAAGATTAACTATTGTAGATTTAAAATGGAAAGGACAAGTATATAGAAGTTTAACATTATATGTTTATACTAACTGTTAAGAAAGGGAAAGCTTATTTCATGAAATTTTAGACTATGTAGTGATAAATATGAATATTATAATAACAGGAGACTTCAACTATGATTTAAGAGGCAAATATAAAAAGAAAATAAATGATATAAGAAAAATGTTTAAAGTTACAAGATGCGGTAAGTTAAATGTTTTGGATACAAAATAATGGACTTAGAAAAGGGGTATGTATAAAAATGAATAGATTATTTTATAGTATCAGAAGGTTTCATTATAGGAGAAGGGGAGGTAGTTGAAAAAGGATTTTCTGATCATCTTGCAATATGACCTGAGATAAAAGAAAACAAGGAATATATAAAAATAGGTAAAACAATAAAAATGATAAATGAGAAAGCATGGAATGAAGAAGGAAAGAGATTAATAATACAGTTATGGAGAGAGCATATTACTATGCGAACATTTTATAAAAATTGGACTGCATGGTGGATGGTATTTAAGAAAAGATATAACAAATGTTTTTACAGTGGCAATATGATGTGAGAAAAGTAGACAAAGAAAAATAAAAAAAGAACATATAATGATGCCTTGGAAGATTTATAACACAATGATAGAAAGTACTTTGACAAAGGAAAAGAGTTATTTGAAAGAAATCAAGAAAAAATACAAATATTGTTATATAAGCAAAGATGTTTTTTACAAGGAAAAAGAGAAGCTGTATCAAGTTACTTAAGCAGATAAGTAAAGGAAGATGGTAGTGTAACGAGAGAAATAAAAAAAGTAAAAGGAGAAATAAAAAGAACTCGGGAAAAGATTATGAATAGTCTAGTACAATATGTATAAGAAATGTTGAATGAAAAAGGTAGTGAAAAAACATGGAAAGTAAAAAAGTTAATTTAAAAATAAAATAAAGAGTTGGAAGAGGAGATTTCTTTAAATGAACAAGATAAAGTATTAGGACAAGTAAATATAGCTTTGGCTGCAGGCCCAGATGGAATAGGGTATGAAATGTATAACAATTTAAGGGATTAGCAAAAATATTATTCATAGGTTCATAGGTTCATAGGTTCATACTGGGCTATCTGCCCTAGGGCATTTATAAGCCTAGCCAGAGTATGTTTGGCTTTCGCCACCCATTTTAAATTAATTTTGCTATGCCCTTTTTCGAGGTTAGTATACTGTGCCTCTGTCTAACAGTGACACAGAAGTGGTACCCGGGGTAAACCTATGATCTCCCATCCACTCATCAAGATTCCTCTTGAAGAGAGACAATGAGGGACTCTGCCTAACCTGGACTGGGATTTTATTCCATAGTGAAGGGAGCCTCTGGGTTATGAATCTGTCCCTCCAGCATGTCCTATTTATTTCAGTGCTGAGGTTCAAGTCTCTCGAGCATGTAGCTCGATGGGATTTGGCTTTTTTGAGGTGCAGTATGTCCCTTAATTCCGGGTTGGACATGGCCTTATACGTCAGGCACAGGTCACCTCTGAGCAGTCGGTATGCCACTGAGTAGAGCTGGAGTTTCTTTAACCGGGCAGCATATGGCATCTGTTTGAGCCCTTTGATCCTCTTGGTGAGGTACTTTTGGGGTCTTTCCAGTTGCTGCAGGTGTTTGGTAAGGTACATCCCAAAAGGGGCATTGTACTCGATTATGGGCCTGATGAGGGATGAGTAAAGAGGCACGATGACCTCCCTAATCTAGATGTGAATCCCTTCATGATTAGGTGGGCTATATAAAATGTTTTTCTAACCACTTTGGCCACGTGGTTGTCAAATGAGAGATTGCTATCAACTTGGGTCCCCAGGTCCCTAATGACTTCTTCTGTACTTAATGGATTACCACCTATGTGGTAATTTGTGGGCACTTTGTTTTTGCCAAAGGGATGACTATACACTTTTGGCATTTAGCTTGAGGCCATGGCTCTGGCACCAGTTGTCTGTTTCTATGAGGCCCTTTTGGAGAATGCTTGTGTCGGCTGGAGAGTCGATTATGGCACCCAGTTTGCAGTCATCTGCGAACTTGGTCAGCCACAGTCCTTCCGTGTTGGCCTGTACCTCCGAGAAATATATACCAAACAAGAGAGGTCCCAGGACTGAGCCTTGTGGGACGCCACTTGTAACTGGTTTGGAGTCTGACATGGCTCCAGCAATTCTAACCATGTGGGTTCTGTCCTTGAGCCAGTTTGCAACCCATCTAGTGACATAGGGGTTTATATTTAAGCTGGTGAGCTTATCTATAATGCCCGAGTGGGGTATTGTATCAAAGGCTTTTGCGAGGTCCAGATAGGCTGTGTGGACCACCTTCCCTTCGTCAATGGCCTTGGTGACTGTTTCAAAGAAGTCAACCAGGTTTAAGAGGCAGGATCTGCCCTTAACAAAGCCAAACTGGGTAGGATCCAGTGTCTGTAGTTCCCCAATATCTTTTTTATGAGGTCCATAATGATCCTTTCCATAGCTTTGCAGACCAAGCTAGTCAGGCTTATGGGGCGATAGTTTCCAGGGTCCGTTGAGGCACCACCTTTGTGGAGAGGGACCACTGTTGCTGTACGCCACTCTTTGGGTACATATCCTGTAGTAAGGCTGAGATTGAACAGTAGTTTTATGTTTGGGTTTAGCTCTTCTTGGAGTTCATGTAGGACGCAGCCTGGGACACCGTCTGGTCCCATTGATGCTGTGTTTTTTACTTTGGAGAGGGCGGCTCCCACCTGAGCATCTGAGATGTCGGGGGGGAAGCACTCTGCTGGGATAGATATTTGCCCTTTTGGTGGGGAGGGGGGGATAAGTTTGCGCTGAACCTGTCAGCTAGGATGTTGGCAATGTCTGTGGGATCAGTGTATTTTTTGTCATTTTGGACTAATTCTGAGCATATCTGTGAATTCCCACCCAGGTTCCTAACATAACTAAAGAAAGCCTTGTGATTATCTTTAGTGTCCTGTGCAATTTATCTCTCGAAGCTGGCCTTTGACGATTTTATGAGTGCCCTTAGTTTTTTGCTAATACTGATCAGAGATGCCTTCCCTTTTTGGGATTTTGCTCTATCATGTAGTAGCTTCCTCCTTCTATTGTATAGTTTGTTTATGGCTGGGGTCCACCAGACAGGTCATCTGCCTTTGGAGGATTGGGTCTTGGTTTTATTTGGGATTGCATGATCCATGCATTCCTGAAGGTGTTCATAGAATGCATTTATAAAGGATTCTGTGGTCTGGGCCATATTTTCCACAGGCCCGTGGGCTTTGAAGGATTCCACCTCAGTTTTGAGGAGTGTGAAATTTGCTTTAGAGAAGTTTTTCACTGTGGTTTTCTGGGCAGGGGGTGGGGTCGGGATGTGAATATCCAGTGAGATCAGTTTATGGTCTGATCTCACCAGTGAGGGATACACTTCTGGTCTGGAGCATAGAGTCCCCATGTTGGTGATGATCAGGTCCAGTATGTTTTCCCCTCTTGTGGGAGTGGTAACAAGTTGTTCCATAGCATTTGAGTTTATGAGTTCTAGGAACCTTTGGGCAAGGGTGTTGGAGCTAGAGTAATGCTCCCAATCTATGTTTGGGTAGTTGAAGTCACCCAATATAATGGTGTTCGGAGAGACCTTCATATTTTCCAGTGTTCTCAGGAAGGCCGAGTGGGGTTCCTGGGTTTGGGAGGGTGGTCTGTAGCAGGCTATAAACTGGAAGGCAGTTTTACCCACTGTTAGTTGCACATGGATAGTTTCTGATGCTTCGTGCTGTGCCACCAACCTGGAGGTGTGGGTATCTTTGATGAATATCGATACTCCCCCTCCTTTTGTGGTTTGGTCCAAGTTTTGGGGCCGAAAAGCATGGTATGAGGTATAACCTGGTAGTGCTGGGGTGCTCTCGGGAGTCCTGAACCAGGTTTCTGTTACTGCACAGATATCGATGTTCTTCATGCTAAGGAGAGTTTCGAGTGCGTGCATCTTGAGGTTTAGACTTCTAGCGTTGAGTAGCATTACTCTTAGTTTCTTATCCCTTGTGATACCTATGGAGGTGGGTTTGTCTTTTGAGCCTTGCCTAAAAAAGGCACTATGGGGGTAGCAAGAGCCTTTGCCAATATCCAAAAGCCCAGGGGTGACAGGTGCAAGCCGTCTCTAGCAAAGCATCGTGGCTTGTCGTGCATATCATCCCACGCTGACAGGCATTGGATCCCCTTTGAATGACACCAGTACTTAAGCCAATTGTTGAAATTGATCATCTTGTCTTCATATTGTGGCATCATTCTTGGTGAGGGTAAGATGCTACTCAAGGTCAGGGTCATACCGGCCTGGGCTACATGCTCAGAGAGCTCCTCTATGTCTCTTTTCATGTAGTCCAGGGAGGTACGTCTCAGGTCATTCACACCAGCATGGACAATGACTGAGTCATATTTGTACTTGCCTTGGAGTGACCTGAGTGCTTGTGTTATGTGGCGGATCCTAGCGCCAGACAGGCTGCTCACCGTGACCTTCTCCTTGTTCAGCCTGGTGAGCGGGACGTCAGTGTGCCTGACAATAGAGTCACCTATTACAAGTGTATCAGGTGTGTTATTTAGCCTTGAGGGCTGTGACTGTTCGGCACACTGGCTTTGTGAGATATGTGTTGCATGTGTTTTGTTTTGGGGTAGCGGTTGCTTGGGTGTCTGCTTTGGAGGTCTCTGCTGCTTAGCCAGAGCTTTATTTAGAGCCTCCGAGTATGTTTTTGTGTGATTATGTGTTTGGTTTGCTGTCGTGGTAGGTCTATGTGAGACTGGAAATGTAGTGAGTGTGGTTTCCTTCTCCTCCTGACTGGTTATGCCAGTACTGAGTTGAGAGCGCTTAGCCTCCAGTTTGGCTATATGGTTGCATCTCTCACATGTGTTGGAATTTGTTGGGAGGAGGAGAGGGTTGTCTGTGTACATGAGGCAGTTGTAACATTGCCTCAAGATTCCCATATTCACCAGCTGGACCGGAGAGGAGATTGACAACTGACCTTTGGACATGCTAGAATAATATTGGGAATTCCTTTATAATTGAAAACAAGGGCCAATGGGGAGCGAGGGTGTAGTGCTTTTAATTTTTAGTGCTGACTTATAATTGCTTTAGTGAGCAAGTGCCAGGTAACAAGTGCAATGTGTTACAGGTAACTTAAATGCAAAAACGACAAACAGTAACTTTCTTTCAAGCGAAGCAAGGAAATAAGTACAGTAAGCAATGCAGATATCACTAGGGATCCACAGAAGCGCTGAGAAGCCGCGTTTTAGGTGGAATTAGCGTTCCAGGGAAATAACAAGCATACAAACAAAGCTAGATTCAGCAGCCTGGATCTAGTCTATGCTACAGCAAACAAGGTGTACCAATTTCAGTAAGATACAGTTCAAATATTCAGGCACTATAAAGCTTTAACCAGAAATTCCCAGCTCAGAAGGGCAGAGTCCAGCCTCTCCTCCCACAAGAGTGCAGACCACGAACCTTCTTAATGTAAAATAACTGGCCTGAAGCCCAAGTGCTTAAACCAGAGCTAATACACTTTAAGAATAACAGACACTGAGCTCTCAATCAGCAGTTCCCAACTTAGAAGGATGAAAGCTACCTGTCCTGCCACCACAGTGCATGCCACAAACCTTCCTAATGTAGAACAACTGGTCTGAAGCCCAAGTGCTTAATCCAAAAGACTTAGAGTGATAGCTACACTTTAACCAAGTTACTACCAAGCAGTAATAAATACAACTGAATACTTTAAATAATGCCTGGATTAGTGCTCAAGTTATACAAACAAAGCTAGATTCAGCAGGCCTGGATCTAGTAAAGAGTTTGAATGAATGGTTAAATAAAGGTTTTATGTATAAAGAATTACATAGTGGAATACTTAAATTCATATAGAAGATGGAAGATAGAAGAGAATAAAAAATCGGAGACCATTATTATTCAATGATAATGATTATAAGATCTTTATGAAAATAATACAAAACAGATTTAAAACTTAAATGGAAAATATTATAGAAGATAATGTATACGGTATAAAGTGGAAGGGTTGCCAAGAATTATTAATGATAGTTACAGAAATTGTGGATGATATTATGATCAGAAAAGAAGAAGCAAAAGTCACGATAGAAGACCTTAATACGGCATTTGACACAACTGGACATGAAATCTTATGGGTAATAATGAAAGAATATGATATAAGTGAGAAACTTAAGAAATTATGTATGTGAGCATATAGTAAAAATAAAGTAAAAATACTTGCAAATGGATGGTTAAGCCAAGAGGTACATATGAAGAGTGGTGTAAGACAGGGATGTCCGATGATTTGTATGCTCTTTGCATTAGTTATAAATGTGATAGTATGTGAGATAAATTACAAAATGAAGGAGGTGGGATATATAACACCTGAATGGTTAAACATTCCAGCTCTATTAATATATGTAGATGACATTCTAATATTTGAAAAAAAATTGGATAAAAGAAGTAATAATTTGCACAAATGAGTGTCTACAGATGATAGGGATGGCTTTAAATAATGAGGAAAGTAAAGGTTTAGGTGACATAGTAAAGCTCGGGGTATATATTTTACAATGAATGAAATTTCTCTGTTAGGTATAACGTTTGGGAATAAAGATATAAGTAGAATTCAATAGGAAAAACAACCGAAGAAATAAAGCAAACATGTCCTTTTTGGAGAACATACAAATTATCATTCCAAAAAAAAAACTTACTTGACAAATTCAGTACAGTCGGGAAAAACAGTGCACTTAGCAAGTGTATGTGTGCTGCCAACAGTATTTGAAAAGGAATTATTACAGATAATTTTTCAATATATGGGGTTCTACATTAAACCCATGAAAAAAAGGAGTTTTGTGTGTAAATAAAGAAGAAAACGGTTTAGGGTTTATTGACCCAATTGTTTACACTGCTTCATTAAATTTGAACAAAGTGTTAAATTGGTTATATGAAAAAGATGAGGGATTAGTAGTAAAACCCTATAAACATAAGTATGATAATTTTGGGATATGGTAAAAGTGGAAAAGAAAAAAAGAGTATATAAATGAAGAAAATTGTTACCAAGAAAAATATTTTTTGTGATCAATAGAAATTGATGATATAGAAAAAGATAGAAAGTATGGTATAAGAATGTAACCATGGAAAAATCTATCAGATGAAAAAAATAAATTTATAAAAATTAGAAGCAAATGGTGTAATCAGAAAGTAGAAAGTCAGAAAATTTGTGGAGTCTGATAATAGATAAATTTCCAGTAAAAAGAAATATTCCATATAAAAAGAAAAGTGATAGAATATGTTTACATTGTCAAGAAGAAACTATGGAACATGTGTTTTTTAATTGTAAAAGGGTAAAAAGTTATGGGGAAAACTATGTAAAGAAGATTTTTTGAAGATATAAAAGAAGAGGATAAAATAAACATGCATATGATTAAATATGGACATAATAAGAAAAGAAGTAAAGAATATCTTAAAAGAATATATATATAATGTTATTTTGTGTTATACAGGGTTATGTGGAATGAAAGAATACATGAAATTATGTTTAATGGTAAATGGATTTTAGCAACAATATTAACTAAAATCAGATGGTGGTTATGGATAAAGTAGTGGTGGGATCTAATTGGGATAAAAATATAGCAATTTTGTAAAAGAAATTATGAATATATGTAAATATTTGTAAGCAAGTAAATATTTTGTAAATAAGAGTTATTTTTTATGTCAATAAAGGACCCCTACTTTTTTTGTAAAATGTCATGAAATCTTTCACCTTCATCTGAGCTACCACCACCTCAGGCAGATAGGGCCTTGGTTTAATGTCTCAACTGAAGAATGGCACACCCAGGAGTGCAGACTCCTGCAAGCTGCACAGCAGTGTCAGTATTGACAAATTATTATAGGCTCATAGGCAAGTAAAAGGCTAGTTGCCCTTGCGGGCAGTTTTAAGCTATCCAGTTTTACCTTTTGTGCTTAATATAACCTATCACATTTGGTTATAGATGGGCCTTACCCATTCCACACTCAATAATTATATATTACCCCTAATGAGAATAACTGTGAGCATACCATAAATAATTTGAGGGGATCCATGCAAGGGATAAAGCATTTAGGAGCTGCCTGTGTTCTTTAGTAGCACAGGGGGACAGTTCTTGGATACATTTTCTGTTTCCCATCCATAGATCTAAATTGTGCTTGAATATGGACACAGATGAACTTTGTTTTATGTGGATTGGGGTTCTGTTCCTGAGCAGTGGTATCCACTGCAAGATATATCTATCCCTTCAAATCATTCTGTTGATGTTTCAGCTGAGGTTTAAATCCCTAGACTAAGTATTTCTGATGCCATTTTACTTGATGATGTGCAGTAAATCCATGAGTCATGAGCTAGAGGATGCCTTGTATGCCAGACACAGATCACCTCTTAGCAGTCTGTAGGATATTGAGTATAGTGACAGGGTTTTGAGTCAGTTGATGTAGGACATATTGTTTAGGCCTTGTGTCCTTTTAGTAAGGTATCTCTGTGGGTGTTCCAGTTGTTGCATGTGTCTAGACATATACATGCCAAAGGGGCATTATATTATATTTTAGTTTAAAACTTGGCTTTTTGAATTTTATTAATCTCTTGAGTGGTTTGTTTATTTCAGTGCAAGGGCTTTAACATTCTGGAAATTACTCTGCATGCTTTTGGTCAAAATTCTTTTCCTTTTATTAAAAGTTTGTTGATATTAGGGTTCCAACATGTGGGTTTGTTTCTGTGGTTTGGCCTGCACTTTATTTCCTACAGGGTACAATGCAGCTCTTTACATGCTGGTATAGTGTGGGGTGTGTATGTTTCTGTGCATTCAGTGGAGTTAATTGGGTTTGGTGGGAATTTGAAGCTTTTTTTGAAGTTTGTCTTAAAGGGATTCTAAAGGTACCTTTGGTGGAAGGGATCTCTGTTGTCAGTTTTATTTCAAAGGAGACTGCTTTATGGTCAGACGTAACAAGTGATGAATATATGCAAGAAATGACAAATTATTCCAAGTTTCTGGTGTGGGAATAGAACTCACAACCATCTGTACCAAAGGCAAGTGGGCTCTCTGTTGAAGTATTGAGATTGAAAGCAGATGCATTAGTTTTCCAGCCTCTCCAAGGAAAACTGCACCAATAGAAACAATACTGTACCAAGCAACTGCAGTGCACTCTATTTTTGGTTTGATGAATGACTTCAATAGAAATAATTTAAATCTGAAAAGATAATAGGAAAGAATGTTTTGCATCAATATTCAGTTTTTTGAGCAATAAGAAGTACAAAAATGTAATAACTGGTATTCCTGATTGACTATAATCATGAGTGATTTACTATCAAATCAAAAATGTTAAAAGGGAAAGGACAAATATTTGAAACAAACTCATGGACATTCTGCAAAAAATAAAGACAGCTGAGATAGCATGTCTGGTCACAATAACAAATTCCATGATTTTAATACTGTTTTGGATCTGCAAGACTTTAAATGATACAGTTATTATTTTCTGAGTATTGTAACTGTCTATGAACATGTCTCAGCTGAAGACTTTAAGAAATTGTAGATAATTGAAATTACATTTCCTTAAATTCTGAAGCTATGTCTTCTTCATTTTTCAGCCAGTTTAGTATGGTTTGATACTACCATAAAATACATAACTCTAACAAGCAAATGCATTAAATAAACTGCAGCCATAGCCATCTTTCCATCTTCTAAAATACGGAACACTATACTATGTCTCATAAGGTGGAACAAATGGGTAAAATGTATAATGTTTACTAACAACTAAGGAGGGAGCTCACAGCATGGTTAAGGATATTTATTTTACTGCATACCCAGTTCTTCAACCATTTAGAAACTCTCGGGAGAAACATCTTGAGTTGCAAATATCCAAGGCCACAGATGGGCAAGCCAAACAACCCCACCTCCCCCTCAAAAAAAAAAAAAAAAAAAAAAACAATCAATTCCAGTTAGCAGCAAGCAATACTAGTAAGATGAGAACACTCCCACTGGTTAGTTGCCACTCTTTATTGTTAAAACAGTAAGTGCTTTCATCCACCATTAACTAGTCTTCATCAGAATAAACAACACTTCATAATGTACTGAATAAATACGAAATCTTTAAAATCTAACTGGGGCATGAAAAAATGAAAAAAAAAAAAAAATAGAAAGATGCTGCTGGGACTGATTGTTTTTGCATACAGCATTGGAAAGAAAATGTTGTTGGATAAAGCGTTTATTTGGGACAATTATCTAATTAAGACTGTCATGTGATTTTAAAGATTTTGTATTTATTCAGTGCATTTTGAAGTGTTGTTTATTTTGATGAAGTCCAGTTAATGATGGACGAAATTGCTCAATGTTTTAACACTAAAGAGTGGCAGATGGCCAGTGAGAGTGTTCTCATTGTTTTTTATCAGTTTTTACAGTTCATTTGGTTTCAATACCAGTAAGACCATGTTTGCCATATCATGAATACTATACATCCATAAAACCAACAAGCAAAAATATTAAAGAAACTCCAGCTGTAGTCACACTTCCATCCTCAAAATGTGGAATACTACACTATCATGCACAATGTGGAACAGATGGGTAAAATGTGGCACATTTATCAGTAACAACTAAAAGGAACCTCACACCATGCTTAACAGTAGACTTTATACTTATAAAAAGTTATTTGATACCCCCCAATATATCTTTCCTTGACAGAAAAGTCACTTGTTACAAATAAAATTTACCTTTTATAATACTTATAAGACAAAAAAATTATATAGCAGTTGTAATATAATTATTGTGTTTTTGCTGCACAAACCCAGCTCTTCAAACATTAGAGACTTGACAGTAAGTTGCAAAAGTTCAGGCCCCAACTCAAAAAATAAGCAAATTATTATCATATTCTCTCTTAGCATATCTAGTTACAAATTCTCAGTAACAAAGAACTTCCTTTCTCCCTGTTTATATTATTACTTCAATATATCCACTACATTGCTCATACCGTGATCTTTGGCTTACACATATGTGCTCAAGTTTGTATATACACACACACACACACACACACACACACACACACACACACACACACACACACACACACACACAAACACACACACACACACACACATAAAATACAACCACTTGTAACTGTACACCTTGGATATTTGCTTGAGATCAAGTTAATGAATAAATTCAAAAATAATGCCTCAAAAATGTATCTCAGCTTTCTGATGTCAGAACCATACATTGTGACTTTTCTCTGACCTCTCAACATCTTAAATCAAGAGACAGAAACAAGGAGCAAAAAAAAAATAAGAACAGTTTTTTAATACTTCTGTTATATAGTTAAAAAGTTGATACAACAAGCTTTGCATTGCCAAGCATTTCTGAAGGACACAAAATCTGAAACTCACATGCCTGTCATGACTAAGTGACCACAATTGACAACAATTTGATTGAAGCCAAAATTTTACAAAGAACAGATCATTATATCTTACAGTTTCTTTGCTCAAGAATTCAAGAATTCTGGACAAAGCCAAAATAATAGATAACAAAAAGTGATGCATTTTTAATATTATTTAATGTATTTGTTAACCAAGTAAACCCAGTAGACAGTGTGTCCTTTATCAGGTGTGATCTAGAAGCACTAAAAAAAAAAATGATTTGCTAAAGTCACAAAGCAGACAAATGGAGGTGAAAGGATTCAAACCTTATATATTTGACTACAGAAAGCAGTTTGTTAACTAGACAGACAGTTAACAGAGCAATAAGTGTTGTAGGGATGTGCATTTTCTGAACAAAAATATCCATGAAACTATACTGATTGGCATTATTGACTGACAGTAAACCTCAATGATTTACCTGAAACAAATAGAAGCTAATAAGGACCAAAAGGGGAAGCTCCACAAGAATATCCAAGGTGGTAGGCTCGAGCAGTGCAGTATTGCATCCAATCCAGGCAAGAAAAATTAATTAACCAAGTCCACGAAACTTCTCCAGTAGTAAAAACACTTTATTACACACGAAATAAACAAGGCAAGCAGTGAGAAGATGCAAGTAGCGTTAAACACTAAAACTGCTAAGGCTAGCGTTTTTCGTTCGGTACTCTGACCGAACTTCCTCAGACAAAGTTCAAACAATGTAAAACGATTCGGTATACGTGTCCAAATCCTTAAGCACACCTCCTCATTTAATTACGTCAGTTCCTGCGGAAGTAAATAGATAAATATATTCACCCCATGAACTGCGTATAATGTTCATTAAACCAAAAATAATAATAAAATAGAATGTAAAACACAAATTAAAATACAATATAAAATACATTTTTAAACATACTATTAAATATATTATAAAGTAGTACGCATTAAGACATGCTTAACTAAACACAGGGGACCTCAACATAGTGAAAAAAACCTGTCTTAAACAGTCTATAATTTAATCTATAAATTAGTCTATAAATCAATATTATAATTTAGTTATTTAATATAACCTATCAAACCCACATCGATAAATATAATTATAATATATATATGGTATATATAAAAAATATGAAAAATCTATTTTGTTCTAAAAAATTCATGTTTATACACCCTATCTTAACCCAGACAAAATTTAAATAGATGTCTAGTTTAAACAAATACAAAAACAAAAAAGGAATTGCTCTTACATAGCTTATATCGTACTTGCTGTTCCAAAAACAGAGAATTGATAAGAAATGTTGTAGTATATTATATGTAAAAAAGGCACCTACCTACCAACAAATTAATAGGCAGAATTGGCTATAAACCAGGAAAAATATCATACAAAGTATAAAATACTAATTTAACATGAACCAAAAAGGTTCTTCATCTCCAGAGGCTGTTCAATTTTAATAAACACATAATCGAACAAGCCTCATTGATACCTGGCGTTTTATAAGCCATCAGGCGTATCTGCCAACTAAGTTCCTTCTTTTCAAGTTGTAACTTGAATAAATTATCATTGTTAAAACTGTCAGTTCTGAGTTCGGTTTGTTGGTTGGACTATTTTTGTCAGTTAGAAGCTAATAAGGGACAGGGCATAAATATGAAGCAAAATCAGTGATGTTCTGCAAAATTGGTGACAGATAAGAGGCAAACTATTCAAACTGACTTAAAAGTTAACAGAATAGTTTCGCATCAGCATGCATTTTCTGAACATTTGAACAACAAAAACTGTAAGACTTAATAATAATAGCCATTACTGACTGTAAATTTTAGTAATTTTTAACTGTGTGATTTATCAGAAAATGAAGACACAACTGAAGGTCTGGTACTTAGCGCAGAGGATTAAGGCTCTAAACACTTTGTGAGATGCTTCCTGTAGTCAAGGGTGAATAGTTTGATTCTTTCCACCTCCATTAACATACTGAGTTACTTTGAGTAAGTCACTTAACCAGAGAGTGCTCCTGGGCTGCCCCTTTAACTGTTTAAAAAATTAGAAAAACTTAAAGTTAGGGCATACATATGAGTCTAAATATTCGTGTTCAGTTTCTGAACAGTGAAAACAGATCCTGATCATGGTCAAATGTGGCCCTAGGCAAATTACTGGACCAGACCCCTTCCCTTCCGTTATGCCAATTTCCCATTACTTGGCCGTCTCTCTCCAGTTACCATAAAGCAGCGTTGAAACCTGTCATTGTGTATATTATTTTTTATTTATTTTTATAATAATCACAGAGATTTGCATTTAATTTAAAACTTTTATTAAAAATTTGCATCAAAAAACATTGAAGGCCATTTGATGAACAAAACAAACAATCTCACATTGAAAACAGAAAGCATGAGCAACAATACGCTTCTTTTCTTTTGAAACTCGCGTTTATTGAAAAGGGGTCTGGCGGTACATTAAGCTACAACAGTTGTGCAGGGATTCACAGTCAAATAGCACATAATTAGTGTCTATATGAAGTGCGCAGGAATTCAAAAGACAAAGGTGTAATGAATTTGCTAAGGTGTAATGAATGAAAATTAATATCAACATGAGACAGTCTACTGGACATAAGTGTCACTTTTCAGGGGCAGCCAAGGATCACCGTCTGCTGAAATGACTTGGTCAGACTCATAGTAGATCAACAAAGGCTTGAGGGAATCAAAAGCTGCACTACAGGAAGCAGCTGATTAACTGATCATAGCCTAAACTGAGCTGTACTATGTACCAACAAATATATATATATATATATGTCTAGCTATATCTATCTTTCTATATCTATCTATATCTATCTATATCTATATATAACCCCTACATCTCCCTATATCAAGAATAAATAAGAGGGCTGCCAGAGAGAAAAAATATATTATAAATACTATAAATAAGTTGATAGTCATAAGCTACCATATGATAACTGTACAAGATATGTGTATTAGACCCTAGTAGTACTACAAAGAGACAAAAAGGAAAAAAACAAAAAAAATAATATTATAAATTCTATAATACTACAAAATAGATTGACAGTCATGAGCTACCATATGGCTGACCAAATATACAGGCAATATGATTGGACTCTGATAGTCCTACATAGTCCTACATAGTGACATCATCTATTCAACCTCTTAAACTTTAATAGGCATGATATAGAAGACATGCCATTGATGCCAGGGGCATGACAGGCATCTAACCTAAGTTGCCATGACAACTCTCTAGAGTAGAGACTGTCAACTTATTTATAGTAGTATAGTAGTTTGCTCGCTACTGTACTAGGACAGCAACATACATCACACACTGAGTCTATTTTTAAAGGCTGTTAGTATTATTATAGCCGGGTACGGCGTATCATGCATTTTAATATATTCTTTATTGTTTTGTTTGTCTAATATGTGTTGCTTAGAAATATTTCTGTTCATTCAGGATTTATATAGGATAGAAATAGAGACATGTTCCGCTTTTGATTTTAACATGTATTGGGGTTGGTCGGTTTTTAGCCGATGCAGCTCTAGTTTTTCATTTTTCATGATTATGTGTTAAAATGCCTATTCCGATCATTTATTGGAAACCTGTGTATTATAAGCCTTTACTTTTGTATTATTGGGGTTTTTTAGTTCTACAGTTTCTAGTTGTAGCCCTCTATTTGACAAGGAATGTACTAGTTTTTATTCATTAAGTATGTTCTATGAGGGTTTTTATGCAGTCTCGCAGACTTTAGAGAACATGTGACATCTTTGTTTTAAGTATATAATGTAGTTTTAACTGTGTGACGCTGTTTCCGTTTCTGAAGAAGTTGGTAGTGAAATTGACGAAAAGCCTGTGTGTTGTGCTTAAATCAAATATACGTAATTGGATTCTTATTGTTTCTAGTGTTTATTTTTCATGTACAGAGTGGTCCGTTGGTTTTTGGAGCGTATCCACCTTTGTTTTTTTTTTTTATAATCTTGATAATGGACGGTTTTAGTGAATATTTTTAGACAAGGGGTGTGAGCACTACACTACTAATAGATTACTTAGTAATTCAAGGAGCTATTTGGCTAGCCTATTAATAGTTCTAGTGATGGCTACCTAGTATCAAGCCATGAATCTATGAACAAGGAAATAGTACAATTTCCATGAGACCTCTAGGAGTGACATAGCAGTGCATTAGCTGAACCTGTCTTTCTTACATACATTATAATATTTTTTTTTTTATCAAGAGTAATACATTAGATACACTTAGCACCATAGCTGGGGTGAAATTAAGCAATATGTATCATAATATGTATTATAAACAATATCGGCGTGAGTAGTATATAGTATAAAATAGGAAGCATAGGTGAGGTGAAATAAAGCAATAGATATTTTAAGCAAGAATGGTACAGATGAAAATTAAATAGTCTGAAACAGGAAGTGATTGATAGACTAGAGGAGACTCGCATTGAGAAATTATGGGAAGGAAACAAGCAGTGTGAGAGGAAGTAGAGGCATAAGCACTCTTTTGAGTAATACTGTTGAAAAGTGTCGTAATAGACTGGGTAAAAGGGAGACTGTGAAGTAATACTGTTGAAAAGTGTAGTAATAGACTGGGTAAAAGGGAGACTGTGAAGTAATACTGTTGAAAAGTGTAGTAATAGACTGGATAAAAGGGGGATTGTGAAGTAATACTGTTGAAAAGTGTAGCAATAGACTGGATAAAAGGGGGACTGTGAAGTAATACTTCTAAAAAGTGTAGTGATAGACTGGATAAAAGGGGGGACTATGAAGCAATACTGTGGAAAGTGTAGTAATATACTAGATAACTTGTATGACTGTTTCCCCATTCAGTCTGTGCCCCAACTTTGTAATCTTGCTTATGAGTTATTTAAATTAATTTAATTTTGTGGGTAGGTGTAGTGGAACAAAATTATCCCCTTTTAGTCACATACTATTTATTAAAAATACAACTGAAACATATTAATAGACATAATACTTGAACAAAATAGAACGCATGGCAGTCACTGAAAAAATGATAATGTGTCATTACAAATACCTAAAGTAGAATTTCAGATGTAATGCTCACATTCTGTTTGAACTAGTATTGTTAGATTATATCTTCAAAATATTACACATCAGTTCATGAAGTAAGACTTCAGTTTCATGAGGAATATTCCAAGCAAGGTGTGCCTCCTAATGTATAAAGGCAGTGGGTTCTAAGATGTAAGGTTGAGAAAGAGTCCAGAGCTCTACAATGATCATAGGTTCATTGGTGGTTATTGGGCTTATGACCCTAAAGGGCCTTTTCAAGCCTGGCATTGTTTTCCAACTGGATATGACAGGTTATGATACCACTTATTTTATAGGGATATAACTTGGATATATGAATGGGTGAGTATTCACAAGCTTCTTCTTTATAATGGGAACATAGGTGGCAGACCACAGATAAATTTATGATTACCCATTCACTGATCCACGTTGCACTTGAATTAGTGCAGGGTGGAACTCTGCTTCACCTGGATGGGAAACCTTTTCCACTGCAGAGGTAGTCTCTGAGACATATACATGTCCCTCCAACATTTTTATTTATGTTGTAGATGGGAATCAGGTTCCTAGATTGGGTGGTTCTGATGTTACTTGTTTTATGGATGTGTAACAGGTCCATAAGGGCTTGATCAGAGGCTGCTTTGAAAGCCAGGCATAGATCATCCCTCATCATTCTGTAGGAGACTGTGCACAAGGATAAGGCTTTGAGGTGGTCCACATAGGATTTGTTTTCTACCCTGTGTATTCTTTTTATGATGAACCTCTGAGAATGCTCCAGTTATTGCGTATACTTGGTTACATACATACTGAATTGGGGCATAAAAGCTGAATACAATGGAACAATGATATCTTTGGAACCAGATTCCATATCCTTACTTATAATTTTTGTAATGTAGAATGATTTCCTCACTACAGTAGGCACATGATGGTCAAAGGCCAATTTGCCTTTTACATCTGTTCCCAAATCTCTGACCACTGAGTGAACTCTTCGGGATGTCTTATCGATGCATTAATTTCCAGGGCTGGTCATCTTTCTGAAGGAAACCATTATACATTTTTTTAGCACTGAGTTTTAGACCTTGACTATGGCAACAGCTTTCTTGGAGGATGTTTGTGTCTTTGTGGAATTCTCTGACTCACCTAGTTTGCAATCATCTGCAAACTTATTCAGCCATAAATCTTCTTACCAAGCATTGACGTAAAATAGTAGGTGCCACAAATGAGCATCACTAGTACCAAACCCTGCTGGACTCTGCTAATCACTAGCCTTTTTGTGAAGGTAGACTCAACTATCCTGGCTTCTTGTGTCCTATCCAGTTGGTGATGTAGTGGTTAATACCCAGATTTGTAACAGGTATTCTGCCAAATGCTTTTACCAGATTGAAGTAGGTAGTATACACTCTTTTTCCCTCATTCATTGCTTTGGTGACCTTATCAAAGTAATCCACCAGGGTGAGTATGCATGACACACCCTTGAAGAAACTGAACTGGGTTGTAGCCAATGTCTGAAGATTTCATATGTTATCATTTATCATGTCCATGAGTATTCTTTCCATGGCATAACATATGGGTTAGTAGTTTCCTAGGTCTTTAGATGGCCTACCCTTAAACAAAAGGATAACAGTTGCAGTCCTCCATTCATTTGGCACAAAGCCTGTTTTGAGGCTAAGATTGAATAATGCTTCCAGTAGGACAAATAAGCCATTTCTCATGCTATTAAGGAGGCATCCTGAGATGTTATCAGGTTCCATTGATGCAGTATTTTTGGCTTTGGAGAGTGCATTGAGGGACTGTTGCTTAGTGGTAGTTGGAGAAGCTGTGGAGTGGGACTTTCTTGAGAAGTGTTGGGGAGGGATCAAGTTAAAACTGGAAATTAATGTATTGGCTAGTAGATTTGTTATATCCTCTGGCTCAGTATAGGTGGCTTAATTTACAATTAGTTCGGCATACTTTGAGGTTTTAGACATAGCTGAAGAATGCCGTGTGGTATGTTCTTACCCTGAAAGGCTACTTTTACCTCAAATTTGGCTTTGGTAGACTAGACTTTGTGCCCTGAATTGTTATTTAGTTTGACGAGGAAGCTCTTACCTTGCTGGGGATTGCATTTTCTACTTTTTGTCCATGATTTTCTTTATTTTGTTATACAGCCTGTTGGTGCTGGAATTCCACTAGGGTGGCTTGTTTTTAGACTTAGTCTTATTTCGGGTAGGCACCACTGCCTCTGTGCAGCTATATACATGATTTTACAGAGTTTTTTTTGTGAATCGACTTTTCGTTGGCAGCAATGTTCCCTGTGCTTGGGGAAGGGGGCTTGAAATTTTCCCATTAGCCTTTGAATAATTCCTAAAGGTACCAGGGTTACCTGGTGTCCTAAGTTTTATTTTTATTTCAAGAGCATAGCTTTACGATCTAACCTGACCAGTTAGGATGTTAAACTTGCGGCAATGTATTGTTCCCCCATGTTGGTGAAAATTAGATCAAGGATGTTTGTGCCCTAGTCGGCATATGGACTAGTTGGTCCAGAGAATTTATGTTGACAAAGTCCAGGAGTATTTGAGCCTTCAAATTTGAGATCACGTATGATTCCCAGTCTATAGTGAGGTAATTGAAGTCACCCATAATTATCCAGAGCTTATCTAAACAATCCTATCTTGGTTTGTGTTTTATTGTGGAGTTGACTGGTAGGATAAGTTTTATTTGAATTTATATTTTATTTTTTATCACTGTTTTTTACTGTTTGTAGGAAGGAAGGGATAGCTTGCAGACAATATTTACTTTGATTTATATTTTGTTGTTCTACCTTTAATTTTCACTGTTGGTTGTAAGTAAGGCATAGGTTTTAGACAGGCAAGCTCTAGCCATCTCAAGGAGCCTATTAAGCTATAAATTCATACAATACTGTAGAGAGGGCAATCCATAGCTTATCTAAACAATCCTATCTTGGGTTGTGATGTATTGATCTTTACTGTTAAAAAGAAGTGTGACTGCCAGCGATAGTGAGCAGAAGCTACTGTGTGCATTTGCACAAGGCATGAAGGAATTACAGCTTTTGTCTGACTTTCAGAACTTGTACAGTCAGAAAAAACTTTACTGTACTTACTTTAGTATTTGGTTGTATATTGCTTGTGTGATTTTTGTCAATAAGTTGATTTAAGGTCTCTTGGAATTCTGTGGTTACTGATTTTAATTATTATTTTCTTTTATAATATTTTATTCATTTGAAGCTGAATATGGATTATTTAAATGAGTATGCAATTAATGATTTGCTAAAGCACAAATATGTTGTACAGTGTAATAAATGCTATTCATATTTAAAGATAACACCTGATAACACTGGTGGTCTGTGTTCCTCATGTCAAAAGATGGATAATTTGCTTACTATTATTAGAAGTAAATCTAGACTTACTGAGGATGATTGCACTTGTGTAATTGGCATAGCTTGGAGAACTGTTGTTACGTATATTAATGACTGGACTGGTGAGATAAATAATGTTAGGCAAAGAACAAACAGAATACATTTAGGAAATGATGTGTCTATTGTCTGTAAAGATCTTTCAACCCCTATGAAACATGCCGATGCCCCTGAAACTCTAGAATTCTGGATGCAAGTATTTAGCAATCTGAGGATTCAGTGTTTAGAAGGAAACAAAAAAGAAAGAAAGGAAGATGTTCACAACAAATAACATGGAAGAAAAAGAAACTGATTACGGTCTGTAAAATAAAGAGAATACAAATTAAAAAGGACACTGCTTTGTTATGTAACATACAGATTACGGGACTAATAACATTTTTTCTATTAAAATGTCTCCTGCTTAATGAAGCTGTTGAATTCTTGAATTCTACATTTTTTAGGATCTTAAATATTCTATCCCCACTCCATCTAAAAAGAGTCAAGGCTAAACATGCCACCTGGCTTACCAAATCCACAAAGCAAATCATGACCACAAGAGACAAAGCCTGGAAAGCTTGGCAAACCTCATTCAATATAAACAACTACCCAATCAAGCAAAATGACTAGAGTTAAAAATAATAAAGAACACTTCCAAAAGTCTTCAAGACCAACACAAACAAAACCCAAAGAAATTTTAGGGTGCAATCAATTCCTTACTTCATCCAGGTTCAAAAAATAATCCATGCCCAAACCCCGACAACACACCCATTGAGTTAGCCTCACTCCTTAACTCATATTTTATTGACACCATTGCCAGGTTTACCACCACCTTCCCACCAATAAACCCCAACCCACCAGAACCATCATCACAGTCCTCGACTTCTCCTGTACCTACCTTCTCATTCTCATCTATACCAACCTCCACTATAAAAAAAACTCTCCTTCATAAATTGAAACCATGCAATAATGCACCAGATAACTTACATGCAGAATTCTTACAACTATCTGCATCCTCCATTGCCTGCTCTATCAGCATTCTCATCAATAGGTCAATTCAGGAGTCAATTACACCAGATATTTGGAAAAAAGCATTTGTTCTTCCACTTCATAAAGATTGTAATAGCTCTCACATCTTTAATTTCTGAACCATCGCTATTCTTCCTCCAATGTCCAAAATATTAAAAAAGTGTGTTCACCTTCAGTTTCTTGATTATCTGGTTAAAAAAACAAATCCTTTCCCCAATCAGCATGGCTTCAGACCTGGACATAGTACTAGCACAGCTCTCATTTCCTTGATGGACACAGTAAATAGAGCTTGAGATTCTGGCTACATGGTCTCTGCACTCTTTCTTACTTATTTATTTTATTTATTTGACATTTGTTGACCAGGTTGGTCCAGCTGGGTCAGAGCCCTTTTTCAGTGGGGACCCGGGGAGAAAACCTCCACAGTTAAAACAAAGAATTAAGTGGACATAGTACATAGGTAATTATACATAGTCTCCAATAGTGATATGCACAAAAGGAGTAGCAATTCAACTGTACAAATCAGCAAAACAGTAGAACATATAAATTTTATATTATAGTCAAGGCAAAGTACATTAGGTACAGTGCTGAGATGGTAAATAAGTAGAATGAACATTTTTGTTTAATACTAATATTCAAGGCAAGATAATTTAAAGTAGGTACTGAGCCCAGTAGGGTAGATTAATATATCAATATAGGTTTACATCCTTAGACAAACGTAAGAAATAAATAGCCATAATAGGAAAGAAGTGGTCAGGTAAGACAGATTCAACAGAATGCAGTTATAGGGTAGAAAGATAGGGATGTAGGAATGCTAAGTTGAAATATAGAAAATTAGAAAGAAAGTTGGGTTACACAGGTGTGAGAGAAAGGAAAGCTGCTAGTCTTAACCTATCAAAGGCCTTTGATACAGTTTCCCATTCACTTCTGCTCACCAAACTCTCCAATTTAGGTATCTCACCCCCAACCTTACACTGGTTTTCTATCTCACCAACAGGCAACAATCGACAATATGGCAACATTCCTTCTCTGCCTTCCTCAACACAACTACAAGTGTACCCCAATGATCTATACTGGGTCCCCTCCCATTTAGTATATTTATCAACAATTTCCATACCACTCTTACCCATGGCACTCTTATCCAATATGCAGATGATCTGCACAGCCAAATCCATCACTGAGCTACAACTTCTTACTCAAGAAGCCTTTATGTCAACCGAAACCTAGATGTCAAAGAACTACCTTACCCTAAACCCCAATAAAACTAAACTCTTAATATTTATCCACCCAAAAACACCCCTCTCAACAAGGATGATTCCTCTGTTCACACTAAAAACAACACTATCATTGAAGTCATTCCAAATAATAAACAGCTAGTTGTCATCACTGATGATAATCTAACATTCAGCCTTCATATTCACAGCAACATTAAAAAAATGCATCAAAACTATCTATCCTTTATAGGCACAACTATTTCCTTAATGTCTCTGCAAAAAAGGCTCTAGCTTCATCATTTCTGCTTCCATCTCTATTATATGGCACTCCCATCCTTACCAATATTCAGTCATCCCTGAAAACTAAACTTGACTCATACTACAATAAGGTTGCTAGATTTGTATCAAATGTGAAATGTTTAGCCCACCACTGTTCTTTATGTCAACTAAACTGGCTCAAACTTCCACACTACAATTAACTACTGCGCGCAAACTTATATACAAACCAACAACTTGTCCCTCTTTGTCTTCTGTACTATGTATCATCCTAACTGACCTCTTAGATCTGAAAACAAAATGTTGCTGAAAGCTGAATAACCCAATCTCTCAGCAGACCAAATGCTGTACTCTTTTACTGTCTCAGAACTATGGAATAACCTCTCATCTTCAATCAGAATAATTAGCAATCTTGCTTTCTTTGAGAAATCCTTCAGACTACATCTCTCTTCTCTCTGGCTTTGTACATGTGCCATAATAACACCCTCCAAAACCTGACTCCCTCCACTATAACCTGGCTTTACTCCAAAATACTTTCATAAGTTTTCCATCCTCTCTTTCCATAACTAACTCTTTGAGCTCTCACTATTGTCTTCCTACATTGCAACTACTTATAACTACAAATCTCCAACAATTATTATCTTTAATTTGATAGTCTATTTACACTACTGGATCAACACTGCTAATAATATTACATAATATAGATGTGCATTATGCTTGTAAATAATTTGTACTGCTATGCTCTTAGTGGATGTAAATAACCTGCACCGTTGTACTCAAACTGTTTTCTATGAACTGTGACTGTATATACTCTGTATTGTGTGTAATATTTTGTTGCATATATTTTAATGTATGTAGAGCTTTTCTCCACAGGCCTCCACTGAAAATGGGCTCATCTAGGCCCAGTGAACTGTCCCAGAAAACAAATGCAATAAATAAATACCTTCGGTCTACAGAAAAAGGCATCGTTTTTCCAAAAGAGAAGGTAGAAAAAAGAGGCAAGGGAGAGCTGAAAAGGTAGAAATCAAAATCGAACATGGAAGGATTGAAGAACATTACTGTAAGAAAAAAAGAAAACAAAAGGCAGATGTTGCACAAGCTGTGGTTGTACAAAGCCAGCTGGATGAGAATTTAATATGCAATGAAAACAGTGGGATTAATAAGACTAACATTGATAAAGATCATTCCTTTGTAACAATTGATAGAGCAGATATTACTGTATTAGAGGTTGATGATTCTTCAGATCTGGTCAGACATGATATTCTTGTAATTTGAGAGGCAATTATTAGAGCACTGGTACTTATATTTGCCGAGAAGATAATGAACATCGAATAGTGTTATGTTTGCCAGAAGCAAAACAGAAGATGTGAGACAAGCCTTGGAATTACTTCATGTAAGGACGTATGGATCTGCTTTTAATTGATGTTGGTACAAATTATCTCATCTGAAAGAACTCTCTGACTGTTAGTCGGGAACTTACAGCCCTCTTAGATAGTATAGGTTGTACTGGTGTTAAAATGTATTTTTCCAAATCATATATAGAAAGGATAGTCAGGTCACTGTGAATGAAAAGATTTTTTGAGTACATACCTACACAGAAAAAATGTCCTGTTTTAAAAAATGGAAGTGTGCAGAGCATCCAAGCCTAGTTTAGGGCACACGTATTCAGACAGGATGGTGTGCATTTGCCAAGATCAGAGAAGAGAATTTCTGCAGCAGATATCTTGCAATAGTTGACAAACACTAGGCAGGATTTTTGCCAGCTTGAAAGTTCACAGATAGCAAGATTTGCTGCATCTCTGATGGTTGTTAATATTAGGAGCATTAATAATACATTTTTTTATTGGAAAATTTGCTATGATCCCACAAGGTTGATGTTGTTATTGTTTGTGAAACATGGTTAAAGAACAAAGACTGGAAACCAGTTCTGTCAGGGTTCAAATATTTTTACTGTAGCAGACAATCAGGTGGAGGTGCTATGATAGGAATCAAAGATAGTTATTTCACCTGTGATTATTGTATGTTCAATGGTAACACCAATACTATAAACTGTGTAACTGTGTAACTGTGACAAGAAAGACAACTCTGGAACATGTAACAATTGCTGGAGTGTACAGACCACCAAAGTCAAGTGCAGATGACCTAGAGGAATTCATACATTTCTTGCATGAAACACAGGAGGGAAGAATAATACTAGCTGGGGACTTAAATATACCAGAAACAGACTGGAATAATATTAATGCAACAACATTAGAAAGGAAATTACTCCCAATATATATTCAGGAACAGCAATTGCTTCAGATTAAGAAAAAAAAATCTACCAGGGAGCAGAACATACTAGACATTGTTTGTGTTCCTAAAAAAACTTACTGTTACTTCAAGTCAAGTTTTACCACCATTGATGTGCAGTGATCATGGGGTTATAACAGTTAACTTTTGAGATTTTAAGTATTTTTCTTCAGATTATTTGTTAAGATTTCTGCATTGCCACCTACTTTTTGGCATTTTCCAGCTTGCTAAACTTGATATCTGTATTAGGAACTGTATTTAGAGCACATCTAGAGCCTGTTTACTGCATTTCCTGTGTTGCACTTATTTTAAAATCGTTTTTTTCTTAAAACTTGCATTTTACCTGTCTCTGGCCTAGCACTCAAGTGTGGGGTCATTTATTGCACTGTTCTAACTTGTTGCTACTTGTGTATCTCTGCTATCTTTAAACAAAACAAACAAAAAAAAAATCTTGCTTTTTTCCCACTTTCTGAAATTTAAAAAAAAGTTCAGTTACAGATTTGCTGTTCTGAACTGTTTGTAAGTTTCTTGGAGGCCATTGCTTGCTTGGGCTAAAGGGAAGTCTCTGTTTCATCAGTGGCAGTGGTAAACACTGAAAAGCCTGCCTGCCCCTGTGGGAGTGGTTACTGCCTAGAAGCTGTAGTTTTATTGGCCATTTTGGGTCAGTTCCAAACTCCTTGATCCCCCTCTTGTAAAACCCTCTTTTGTGCGTTTTTGCGCATAGCGCAGCATCGGGCAGCGCCGCTTAATCAGGTTTAAACTATTCCCGGCTCCGCAAAGTCTGCTCTTCACTTTTTCCCTTAGAACTGTTCCAAATCTCAAAGTAAGCACTCTATTTTCCTTCCAAAACCCAGCAGTAGCTAGGATAAGTGTCTTATAAGTCAGCACTAATAAACTAAAGCACTACACCCTCTTATACTCCCTTTAAGTACTTGGCTCCCTATTGGTCCTTTTTGATCAAGTCAAAAAGTAATTCCTTATACTATTCTGGCATGTCCAAAAGTCAGTTTCAGGTTTACTCTCCAGTCCAGCTGGTGAATATGGGAATCTTGAGGCAATGTTACAACTGCCTTATGTACACAGACCACCCTCTCCTCTTCCCAACAAGCTCAAATATATGTGGGAGATGCAACTATATAGCCAAACTGGAGGCTGAGCTCTCTAAACATAGTACTGGCACGGTCAGTCTGGAGGAGAAGGTAATCACACACACCACAAATCCAGTCTCACATAGACCTAATGCAACAGCAAACCAAACACATAAACACACAAAAACATACTCGGAGGCTCTAAATAAAAATCTGCCCAAGCAACAGAGACCTCCAAAGCAGACATCCAAGCAACCGCTACCCCACAACAATACCCACGTATCACATAGTTCACAAAGTCAGTGTGCCACACAGTCACAGCCCTTAAGGCTAAACAACACACCTAATACACTTGTAATAGGTGACTCTATCGTCAGACACACTGACGTCCCTCTCACCAGGCTGAACAAGGAGAAGGTCACTGTAAGCTGCCTGTCAGGTGCCAGGATCCGCCACATAACACAAGCACTCAGGTCACTCCAAAGCAAGTACAAATATGACTCCGTCATTGTCCATGCTGGTGTGAATGACCTGAGACGTACCTCCCTGGATTACATGAAAAGAGACATAGAGGAGCTCTCTGATCATGTGGCCCAGGCCGGTATGACTCTGACCTTAAGTAGCATCTTACTCTCACCAAGAATGATACCACAGTATAAAGACAAAATGATCAATTTCAACAATTGGCTAAAGTATTGGTGTCACTCAAAGGGGATCCAGTGTCTGTCAGCCTGGGATGACATGCTTGACAAGCCAAGTTGCTTCACTAGGGACAGCTTGCACCTCTCACCCCTGGGTTTTCGAATACTGGCCAAGGCTCTTGCCACCCCCATAGTGCCTTTTTTAGGCAAGGCTCTAAAGACAAGCCCACCTCCTTAGACAACACAAGGAAAAAGAAACTAAGGGTAATGCTGCTCAACGCCAGAAGTCTAAACCTCAAGATGCACACACTCGAGGCTCTCCTCAGTATGGAGAATATCGATATCTGTGCAGTAACAGAAACCTGGTTCAAGGCTCCCAAGAGCGCCCCAGCACTACCAGTCTATACCTGATACCATGCTTTTCGGCCCCAAAACTCGGACCGAACCACAAGAGGAGGGGGAGTATCCATATTCATCAAAGATACCCATACCTACAGGCTAGTGGCACTGCACGAAGCATCTGAGACCATCCATGTGCAACTAACAGTGGGCAAAACTGCCTTCCACTTTGTAGCCTGCTACAGACCACCCTCCCAAACTCAGGAACCCCACTCAGCTTTCCTGAAGACACTGGAGAATATGAAGGTCTCTCCAAATACCATTATATTGGGTGACTTTAACTACCCAAACATAGACTGGGAGCACTACTCAAGCCCCAACACCCTAGCCCAACGGTTCCTAGAATTTATAAACTCAAATGCTATGGAACAACTGGTCAAAACTCCCACAAGAGGGGAAAACATATTGGACCTGATCATCACCAACATGGGGACTCTATGTTCCATACCAGAGGTATACCCCTCATTGGTAAGATCTGACCATAAATTAATCACTATGGACATTCATATCCCGTCCCCACCCCCTGCAAAGGAAACCACAGTCAAAAACTTCTCAAAAGCAAACTTCCCACTTCTGAAAACTGAGGTGGAATCCTGCAAAGCCCCAGGGCCAGTGGAAAATATGGCCCAAACCACAGAATCCTTTACAAACGCATTCTATGGATACCTACAGGAATGCATGGATTGTGCTATCCCAAATAAAACCAAGACACACTCCTCCAAAGGCAGGAGACCTGTCTGGTGAACCCCAGCCATAAATAAGCTGTACAACAGAAGGAGGAAGCTACTACATGATAGAGCAAAATCCCTGAAAGGGAAGGCAACTCTGATCAGTACTAGCAAGAAACTATGATCCCTCATAAAATCATCTAAGGCTAGCTTCAAAAGAAAAATTGCACAAGACGCTAAAGATAATTACAAGGCTTTCTTTAGTTATGTCAGAAACCTGGGTGGAAACTCCCAGATATGCCCTGAGGTAGTGCAAAATGACAAAAAATACACTGAACCCACAGACATTGCCAACATCCTGGCAGACAGGTTCAGTGCAAACTCCCCCCCCCACAAATGAGCAAATGACTATCCCAACAGCGTGTAGCCTCCCTGACAGCACAGATGCACAGGTGAGAGCTGCCCTCTCCAAAGCAAAAAACACAGCATCAATGGGACCGGACAGTGTCTCGGGCTGCGTTTTACATGAGCTCCAAGAAGAACTGAACTCTCACTTAAAATCACTGTTCAGTCTGAGCCTTACAACAGGATATGTACCCAAAGAATGGCGTACAGCAACAGTGGTCCCACTCCATAAAGGTGGTGCCACAACGGACCCCAGAAACTATCGCCCTATAAGCCTAACTAGCCTGGTCTGCAAAGCTATGGAGTGTATCATCATGGAACTCATAAACAAAGACATTGGGAACCTCCAAACACTGGATCCTACCCAATTCGGCTTTGTTAAGGGCAGATCTTGCCTCTTGAACCTGGTCAATTTCTTTGAAACAGTCACCAAGGCCATAGGCGAAGGGAAGGTAGTCCACACAGCCTACCTTGACCTTGCAAAAGCCTTCGACACAATACTCCACTCGGGCATCATAAATAAGCTCACCAGCTTAAATATCAACCCCTATGTCACAAGATGGGTTGCAAACTGGCTTAGGGATAGAACCCACATGGTCAGAATTGCAGGTGCCATGTCAGACTCCAAACCAGTTACAAGTGGTGTCCCACAAGGCTCAGTCCTGGGACCTCTCTTGTTCGGTATATATTTCTCTGAGGTACAGGCTAACACAGGAGGACTATGGCTGACAAAGTTTGCAGATGACTGCAAACTGGGGGCCATAATCAACTCGCCAGCTGACACAAGCATCCTCCAAAAAGGTCTCACAGAGATGGATAACTGGTGCCAGAGCCATGGCCTAAAGCTAAATGCCAAAAAGTGCATAGTCATTCCCTTTGGGAAAAACAAAGTGCCCACAAATTACCACATAGGTGGTAATCCATTAAGTACGGAAAAAGTAATTAGGGATTTGGGGATCCAAGTAGATTGCAATCTCTCCTTTGACAATCACATTGCCAATGTGGTTAGAAAGACATTCTATATAGCCCACCTTATCACGAAGGGGTTCATATCTAGATCAAGAGAGGTCATTGTGCCCCTCTACTCATCACTCATCAGGCCCATAATTGAATACAATGCCCCATTTGGGATGTACCTTACCCGACACCTGCTACAACTAGAAAGACCCCAAAAGTACCTCACCAAGAGGATCAAGGGACTCAAACAGATGCCCTACGCAGTTAGGCTAAAGAAACTCCAGCTCTACTCAGTTGCTTACCGCCTACTCAGAGGTGATCTGTGCCTGACGTATAAAGCCATATCCAACCCTGAATTAATGGACATACTCCACCTCAAGAAATCCAAATCCATCAGAACTACACACTCCAGTGATTTAAACCACAGCACAGAAATAAATAGAACATGCTGGAGGGACAGATTCATATCCCAGAGGCTCCCCTCACTCTGAAACAAAATCTCAATCCATGTCAGACAGAGCCCCTCAATGACCCTCTTCAAGAAGAATCTTGACGTTTGGATGGGAGATCGTAAATTTACCCCTGGGATCTCTTCTGTGTCACTGCTAGACAGAGGCACGGTAAACTAACATTAAATGGGCTATCTTCTGTGACCTACTCTTCAGACGCACTTTCAACTAATCTAAGAAGGGTGGCGAAAACCAAACACACTCTGGCTAGGCTTGTAAATGCCCTAGGGCAGATAGCCTAGTATCAACCTATGAGCCTATGAATCTGTTGCTAGATAATTCTGCCAAACTGAAATCTAAACCAATGCACAGAAGATTAATTACAGATTATATGAAAGCAAAGCAGTCCCTATGTAAAACTAACTGGAGTGATGTTTTCAGTGGAAAAACTGCAGATTGAATGTGGAAAGTTTTAAAAGGCAAATTGTTTGAGTGCAAAAAAAAAATAAAAAAAATGTTTAACATCAGGATCTAGGCATACAACATTAGAGGGATATATCTCAATAAGAACAAGATACATGATTAAGGTGAGAGACAAAAAATAAGGTTCATTACAAATTATATGGAAGCAAAACAGTTACTATGCAAAACTAACTGGAGTGATGTGTTCAGTGGAAAAATGCAGGTGGATTGTGGAAAGTTTTGAAAGTGAAATTGTTTGAGTGCAAAAAATATAAAAAAATGTTTAATATCAGGATCTAGGCATACAATGTCAGGGGGATATATTTCCATAAGAACAAGATACCTGATTAAGGTGAGAACAAAAAAATATGATAAATGGAAGATGGGTCAAACTGCAACTTTGAAAACTGAAATAAACAAGATGGACAAACCAAACAAATTAAGCATAGTATGAGACAAGATCAAGAAAAAATTTGAAGAAATTTTATATAAAGTTATTGAGCATAATAGAAATACCCTTTATAGATACACATGATGTGGAAGGAGTAAAGATATACAAATTGATAAACCGTGTGCAGATTTTAACATTTACTCTCTGACACAACAGATTATAGATATATTTACAAAATCTATGCAAAACAGTTTGACTCCACAAAGGGGGGTGATAAATTGTCCTAGTGACATCCAGGTAACCTCAGACACTGGACTCAAATCAAATTATATTGAAAAAGAACTGCTCAAACTGGATCCAAACAAAGCCCAGGGAGGAGACAGAATTAGTAATTAATGACATGAGAGCACTTCAGCAACAACTTCCAGTACCATTATATCTATAATATGGGGAGATTCCTCCAGATTGAAGACATGCGCTTATTAAACCTGTCTTTATGGGAAAGAAGAGTAGGACAAACCTAAAGTCATACAGACCCTTAAGGCTACTTTCCTGTTATAGAAAAATGATGGAGAAGGTACTATTGGATAAGTTATGATCAGAAATGGATAGGCTGGGACTTGAAACCATATATCAGCATGCATATGTTGAAAATAGATCTATTACCACCTGTAACGTGGTGTTCTATAGCAATATAGTAACAGCTATGAATGAAAAATTGTGCTGTGATGTAATTCATATGTATTTAACTACAGTATTTGACAGGGTCATACACAAAATACTGATCATTAAATTAGAACAACTAGGTATTGATGTACTGTTGATAAGATGGATAGCTGCTTACAAATAAGACATGGCAAGTATCATACAGCAACTGGAGAAGAGAAGTTCTTGGTTACAGTCAGGGTGTCCCACAGGGCTCTGTCCTAGGCCCTTACTTGTTTAGATTGTATCTTTCAGATCTATCATTTTTACCTGAGGTGTTCTACAGTCTATATGCAGATGACCTGAAGTTGGGTAAACTGATTACATGTGTAACAGATAAGGCATGTCTGTAAAAGAACTTGACTAAATTGACCATTTGGGCACAGGAGAATAATATGCTGATTAATACATTAAAATCTAAGCATATGAGATTTGGGAGACATAACTGAAAGGTGAATGCTTAATACAGCAGACAATGATTGCAAACCTAGACTCATTTAACCTGGGTATATGGGTAGAGCCAGCTATGAGCTTTTTCTAATCATACCAACCAATTGGTTAATGACAGTTATAGAACTATATGTTGTGTAAAAAGATTTATGAAGTCTAGGAAATCAGAAATGATGAAGTCATTCTCTGCTAGTAACATTAGACCCAAATTTGAGTATGGAATAACAGTATGGAAACCTTATAAGAAAACAAGCATGAGTAAACTGGAAAGAGTACAACAGAAATATGTCAAGGGCATCCATGGATGTGAAAATTTAAGTTATTATGAAAGACTAAAATATCTGAACTTGTACAGTGTCTCTTACAGATATCTAAGAGGAGAGTTTATTCAGGTATTATTTATTTATTTTTATTTATTTATTTTACATTTGTTAACCGGGGGTGTCTGACTGAGCAGAAAAGGCCCCTTTTCAGCAGAGGCCCGGGGAGAAAAGCTCCAAATAGAAAAATTACAGATACATTTAGACATGATCAGTATACACACAAATTACAAAAGATGTGTTTTTACAGTGGTATGCAGCACATCAACAGTTACAGTGGAGAGAACAAACAAAAAATATTTAAAAATAAAGGTACTTAATATATTTGTGGTGTACAGCTGAAATTTGGAACATAAGTAGAATACATACATACATAGTACACAGGTACAGTACATACATTGTAGATTAGCCAGTGTTTGTGAGAATAGTTTTATAGGTATATAGGGAATTTAGAGACAACTACCTCTGGGAATGTTTGGGGCTATCAAAAAGTACTAGAGAATCATCAGACAACCTAAGTAGAAGATTCTATAAGAATGAGAAGTGTACTAATTGGTTCTCTGACAGAGTAGCTGATGCTTGGAACAGACTACCAAATTACATTAAAGCAAGTGCTAGTTTAGATATTTTTAAGAACAGCCTGGACACTTAGCATGGAAGCAAGTGTTTTGGTATATTGGCAAGCTAGAAGGGCATTAATTACCGTCTTTGAAATATTTATAAGTATGTATGTATTTGTATGTATAATTATGTCTGTGGGTTGAATGGAGAATGACTTCAGTTCATTTAAGTAAGTGACATGTACTTCCCAGTCATGGAGGGGAACTTCTAGCTCACAAGGATATGGTATGGGATTTTGCCTACAGTGAGTTGTATGTGAAAGAGATTAAATGCATTATACTGCTTGACCAGATGTGAGTTGTGATTATTTATGATGTAACTTGAGACACCTCTGTCATATGTCCCTTTATGTGCAATAGCTGGCCTAAATGTGTTAAAGGCATTATAACCCCATACTGCTGTGATGCCTTCTGCAGCTTTAAACCACATCTCAACAACATGAGGAGAGCTTGCAGTGAGTGTAGTTTTTTGTTTAGAATTCTGGCATTCAGCAGTATCGCCTTTAGAATGTTCTGGGTATGTTTAGCGATGTCAGATGGTTTGGCCAGTTGGCAATGCCTAAAAAAGGCACTATGTGAGATGGACAAGGTTTTTGACATTATTTGAATGCCTAGAGGGAATAGGTGTAGACCAGCCTTCCTGAGCCATCATGATCTGTTGACAATATCCACTTAGGCTGAGAAATATTTCACCTCCTTCAAATGACACCAGAAACTAAGACAATTATTAAAATCTATTCTTTTTGCTTGTATTGTGGCATCATCCTTTGAGAAGGTAGAATGCTGCTTAATGCCTGACTCATACTGGCGTAGGACATATAGTTCACGGACTCCATTACATAGGTTCATAGGTTCATAGGTTTATACTAGGCTAACTGCCCTAGGGCATTTATAAGCCTAGCCCAAAGTTATGTGGCTTACGCCGCCCCTTATGTTAGAAATACTGTGCCCATTAGTTTGTTGTGCCTCTGTCCAGTAGTGACACAGAGATGATTCCCGGGGTAAACCTACGATCTCCCATCCACCGGTCAAGATTTCTCTTAAACAGAGCCAGCAAGGTGCTCTGCCTCACATGGACCGGGATTTTATTCCACAGCATGGGGAGTCTCTGGGTGATAAATCTATCCCTCCAGCACGTCCTATTTATATCCGTGCTAAGGTTTAAGTCTCTTGCTCTAGTGGTTTTGGTGGATTTGGATTTTTTGAGGTGGAGCATGTCCATTAATTCCGGGTTGGTCATGGCCTTGTATGTCAGGCACAGGTCACCTCTGAGCAGACGGTATGCAACTGAATAGAGTTGGAGTTTCTTCAGTCTGGCAGCATATGACAGGTTTTGGAGTCCCTTTATCCTTTTGGTGAGGAACTTTTGGGGTCTCTCCAATTGCTGCAGGTGTCGGGTGAGATACATCCCGAATGGGGCATTGTACTCGATCATTGGTCTGATAAGTGAAGAGTACAGGGGAACAATGACCTCACTTGATCTGGATGTGAATCCCTTCATGATCAGGTGGGCAATGTAGAAGGTCTTTCGAACCACTTTAGCAACGTCAAACGAGAGGCCACTGTCAACCTGGGTCCCCAGGTCCCTGATAACCTCTTCTGTGCTTAGTGGGTTGCCACCTATATGGTAGCTTGGGGTTACCTTGTTTTTCCCGAAGGGTATGACTATACACTTTTTTGCGTTTAACTTCAGGCCATGGCTCTGGCACCAGCTATCAGTTTCCATGAGACCCCTCTGAAGGATGTCTGTGTCCGATGTACTATCCACTATGGCACCCAGTTTGCAGTCATCCGCAAACTTTGTCAGCCATAGTCCTCCTATGTTTGCCTGTACTTCTGAGAAGTAGATGCCGAACAATAGGGGCCAAGGACTGAGCCCTGTGGGACTCCACTTGTAACCGGCTTGGAGTCTGACATGGCTCCAGCAACTCTAACCCTGTGGGTTCTGTCCTTTAGCCAGTTTGCAACCCATCTTGTGACATATGGGTTTACATTTAGGCTGGTAAGTTTCTCTATAATACCCGAGTGGGGTATTGTGCCGAAAGCTTTGCAAGGTCAAGGTAGGCTGTATGGACTGCCTTTCCCTCATCAATGGCCTTGGTGACTGTTTCGAAGAAGTCGACCAAGTTCAAAAGACAAGATCTGCCCTTGACAAAGCCAAACTGGGTTGGGTCCAAGGTCTGCAAGTCCCCTATGTCCTTGTTTATGAGTTCCATTATGATCCTCTCCATAGCTTTGCAGACCAGGCTTGTTAAGCTTATGGGGGTAATTACCAGGGTCCGTAGAGGCACCACCTTTGTGGAGTGGGACCACAGTTGCCGTACGCCACTCCTTGGGCACATATCCTGTGGTGAGGCTAAGATTAAACAGCTGCCTTATGTGCGGGTTTAGTTCTTCATTGAGTTCATGTAGCACACAGCCGGGGACCCCATCCGGTCCCATTGATGCTGTGTTTTTAGCTTTAGAGAGCGCAGCTTTCACCTGCGCATTTGAGATGTCTGGGAGGCTACTCTCAGTTGGGATAGTTATCTCTCCTTTTGGGGGAGAGGGGGTGAAGTTTGCGCTGAACCTGTCTGCCAGTATGTTGGCAATGTCTGTGGGTTCAGTGATTTTGTATCATTTTGGACTAATTCTGAGCATATCTGGGAGTTTCCACCCAGGTTTCTGACATAGCTGAAGAAGGCCTTATGATTGTCTTTTGAATCTATAGCAATTTTTCTCTCAAAGTTGGCCTTGGATGATTTTATGAGGGATCGTAGTTTCTTGCTAGTGCTGATCAAAGATGCCTTCCCTTTTGGGATTTTGCTCTATCATGTAATAGCTTTCTCCTCTTATTGTAAAGTTTGTTTATGGCTGGGGTCCACCAGACTGGACGTTTGCCCTTGGTGGAAAGAGTCTTGGTTTTATTTGGGATTGCCTGATCCATGCAGTCCTGAAGGTGTTCATAGAAGGCATTTGTAAGGGCTTCCGCAGCTTGGGTTGTGGTTTCCATTGGCTCGGGGGCCTTGAAGGATACCACGCCTGTCTTGAGTAGTGTGAAGTTTGCTTTAGAGAAGTTCTTCACTGTGGTCTTTTTTGTTTGGGGTGGGGGCGGGATGTGGATTTCTAGTGAGATTAGTTTATGATCTGATCTCACCAATGAGGGATATACTTCCGGTGTGGAGCATTTTGTCCCCATGTTCGTGATGATGAGATCTAGTATATTTTCTCCTCTTGTGGGGGTGGTGACTAGTTGTTCCATGGCATTTGAATTTATGAACTCCAGGAACCTTTGGGCTAGAAAGTTTGGGCTTGGGTAATGTTCCCAGTCTATATTCGGGTAGTTGAAGTCACCCAATATGATGGTGTTTGGTGATACATTTATACCCTCCAGTGTCTTCAGGAAGGCTGTGTGGGTTTCCTGAGTTTGAGAGGGTGGCCTGTAGCATGCTACAAATTGTAGAGCAGTTTTGCCTATGGTTAATTGCACCTGGATGGTTTCCAATGCTTCGTGCGTAGCCACCAACCTGGAGGTGTGGGTATCCTTGATGAATATGGATACACCCCCTCCTTTTGTGGTGTGGTCCGGGTTTTGGGGCTGGAACGCATGATATGAGATGAAACCTGATAGTGCCGGGGTGCTCTCAGGAGCCTTGAACCAGGTTTCAGTCACAGCACAGACATCGATGTTCTCCATACTGAGAAGGGCCTCGAGTGCGTGCATTTTGAGATTTGGCATTGAGCAGCATTACCCTTAGTTTCTTCACGTTTTTGTTTTCTAGGGTGGTAGGTTTAGAATTTTTCTACATATAGTTCAGGGAGGTATATCTCAGCTCATTTACTCCCACATGGACTATGACTGAGTCATACTGGTATCTGTGGTTCAATGACCTGAGCGCATGAGTAATCTGGTGGCTCATAGCCCCTGATAGGCAACATACCATAACCCTTTCCATGCTCCGCCTGGTGAGTGGGACAGTGATGTGTCACATAATGGAATCTCCCATGACCATCATGTTGGATTGTATGGTGGTATGTCTTATGGGTGTAGATGTAGAAACACTGAGTTGAAGCTAATGTGTTGTGGTGGGTGCTGGTTTGATATTTTTTTTTGGAGATTGCTGAAGGTACGTTTTGTGATTACTGCATCTCAGAGGCCATTGTGATTTTGGTTTGAGTAGATTACTTTTAAAAGACCCATTATATGTGGGTCTATCTGTTTGCCCTGTAGTGTGTGTGGCAGGCATTGAGTAATGTTGTGTGCTTGTGACAACCTTTTTGGTATTTGTAGTGGTTGTATGTGAAAGCCTTGCCTCCAGAGACAGTGTACAATTACATATCTCACATACTGTATCAGATCATTTGAGAGCTGGGTGATTGTTAGTAAACATGAGACAATTTCTACACTGCCTCAGGATGCCCATTTAGTCCAGTGACAGTAGGAAAGTGTAGCTCCATGGATTCAGGTATGACCATATCTAGGGGATTACAAAGGAAGAGGTACCAAGGGATTATATGCTCCTGTTTGTGTAACCACTTTGTAGGGGAATGGATGTGCTATGGTGCTAGTTGTGGAAGAAGTATATTTTTTTAATTTTGTTTGGAAAGAAGTATAGTCTAAGACTAATCTCAGGGAGCAATGTCTCGCTTTGTGCAAACCTGTTGCTCATTGAGCAGCTATGTGCTCGGAAACTCTTAAACTCGTCTCTAGTAAATTTGAAATTCTAAACCTTGCATTTACACAGGGATCTGCTGACCACTGCTGCACTATGAGCAGTGTGTTGCACAAATACGACTACTTTACAGAGACAGTAAAACTGACTAATCAGTCAAAATAGCTCACTAGCCAATCACAAAACACACGAAGCTTTCAATCCAAGAACTGTATACGGCAAACAAGACAAATAGTTCACTCAGATGTGTAATGAAGTATACTCCAACAATGAAAGTAAAAAATAAAAGAGTGAACCAAACCAAGGCAGAGTGTGTCCACATGAACACCAAATCCAGTTAGAAGGCAAAACGTTTTATTGTGAGAACTTTTGCAGTTACACCAACTGATTCATTACACAAAACCATACTCCGTCTGCTGTTTCATTTAAAGAACTTTCCACCAGTGGAAACACTGAAATCATTAAACAATTAAAATCATTAAACAATTAATTCAGGACCCCCCAAACTTACTAAAACCATGTATATATTGAAAAGTAATACATAATACACTGCAAGTGCATATGTAGAAAACAAGAAATACACCTATAAAGATGCATCTATATAAAAACACATATGAAAATATGAAAATATATATAGAAAACATATAAAAACCATATATATGGTTTTATATGCACATTGTCATTCCCAAAGTTAACAGCAATATAATGTTTCAGATATGAGAACCCCCTGGTCTACTTATTTGTGTCTAGGTCTAGATTTGAGAACAGGTTTAATAGTGACCTTGTCATTCAAGCCTCAACCTTTGTTGGCTCTCATCCTGATAATCCACTTTAACTCTGATATTTCCACCTTAGTTCTAATGTCTCCTCCACGTTCATAAGGTTGTATTATTTCCATTATGATAAACATGAACATGTGCATATCAGTCTGTTGTGAAACATGCTTAGCTAGTGCATTGGTGTGTATTGCATTATTGATACTGTATATGTGTTCCCTAATGCGATCACACAACCTTCTGTCTGTTTTGCCTACGTACACTAAATAGCAGATATTACAGTCTGCTGTAACCTTAAATTCAAGTTGTTTCCCTGTGTCAGGATGTGTAAACCTCCCAGTGGTATCTATATATTTACACCAATTACACTTACAACAGGGATGAGTCCCATAATTCAAAGTTGTATTATAGGTTCATAGGTTCATACTAGGCTATCTGCCCTGGGGCAATTATAAGCCTAGCCCGATTCTGTATGGCTTACGCCACCCCTTGATTTGAGTATACTGTGCCCTTTTTTAAGGTTTAGTTTACTGTGCCTCTGTCTAATAGTGACATGGGAGTAATCCCTGGGACAAACCTACGATCCCCCATCCACTTATCGAGATTCTTCTTGAAGAGATTCAGTGAGGTGCTCTGCCTCACATGAACTGGAATTCTATTCCAGAGCGAAGGGAGCCTCTGGGTTATGAACCTGTCCATCCAGCAAGTTCTATTTATTTCTGTGCTGAGGTTCAAGTCCCTCGAGCATGTGGCTCTAAGGGATTTAGATTTACTGAGGTGGAGCATGTCCATTAATTCTGGATTTGACATAGCTTTGTATGTCAGGCATAGATCGCCTCGAAGTAGGCGGTATGCAACTGAGTAGAACTGGAGTTTTTTTAACCGAGCAGTATATGGCATCTGTTTGAGACCCTTGATCCTCTTGGTGAGATACTTTTGGGGTCTTTTGAATTGCTGCAGGTGTCGGGTAAGGTACATCCCAAAAGGGGCATTGTATTCTATGATGGGCCTGATGAGGGATGAATAAAGGGGCACGATTACCTCTCTTGATCTAGATGTGAAACCCTTCGTGATGAGGTGGGCTATGTAGAAGGTCTTTCTAACCACTTTGGCAATGTGGATTTCAAAGGAGAGATTGCTATCAACTTGGGTCCCCAGGTCCCTAATAACTAAAGGGTTTCCGCCTATGTGGTAATTTGTGGGCACATTGTTTTTGCCAAAGGGTATGACTATACATTTTTTGGCATTTAGCTTTAAACCATGGCGCTGGCACCAGTTATCTGTCTCTGTGAGACCTTTTTGAAGGATGTGTGTGTCAGCCGGAGAGTTGATTATGGCGCCCAGTTTGCAGTCGTCTGAGAACTTGGTGAGCCATAGTCCTCCCACGTTTGCCTGTACCTCGGAAAAGTATATACCGAACAAGAGTGGTCCCAGGACAGAACCCTGTGGGATGCCACTTGTGACCGGTTTTGAGTCTGACATGGCTCCAGCAACTCTCACTCTGTGGGTTCTGTCTTTGAGCCAGTTTGCGACCCATCTTGTGACATAGGGGTTTATATTTAAGCTGGATAGCTTATCTATGATGCCCGAGTGGAGTATTGTGTCAAATGCCTTTGCAAGGTCCAGATAGGCTGTGTGGACTACCTTCCCTTCATCTATGGCTTTGGTGACTGTTTCAAAGAAGTCAACCAGGTTCAAAAGGCAGGATCTGCCCTTGACAAAGCCGAACTGGGTAGGATCTAGTGTCTGTAGGTCCCCAATGTCTTTGTTTATGAGCTCCATGATGATCCTCTCTATAGCCTTGCAGACTAAGCTAGTCAGGCTTATGGGGCGATAGTTTCCAGGGTCCGTAGATGCTCCACCTTTGTGGAGTGGGACCACTGTTGCTGAACGCCATTCTGTGGGCACATATCCTGTAGTGAGGCTGAGATTGTATAGCTGTTTTATTTGAGGGATTAGTTCCTCTTGTAGTTCATGTAGGACGCAACCTGGGACACCATCTGGTCCCATGGAAGCAGTGATTTTTGCTTTTGAGAGGGCAGCCTTCACCTGAGCATCTGAGATGTTTGGGAGGCAGCCCTCTGCCGGGATAGATATTTGCTCTTTTGGGGGGAGGGGGTGGAGAAGTTTGCACTGAACCTGTCTGCCAGGATATTGGCGATGTCTGTGGGTTCAGTGTATTTTTTGTCATTTAGAATCAACTAAGAACACGTCTGGGAGTTGCATCCCAGGTTTCTAACATAACTGAAAAAAGCCTTATGATTGTATTTGGTGTCCTGTGCAATTTTTCTCTCGAAGCTGGCCTTGGAGGATTTTATGAGGGATCGTAATTTTTTGCTAGTACTGATCAGAGATGCCTTCCCTATTAGGGATTTTGCTCTATCATGTAGTAGCTTCCTCCTTCTGTTGTACAGTTTATTTATGGCAGGGGTCCACCAGACTGGACGCCTGCCTTTGGATGATTGGGTCTTGGTTTTGTTTGGGATAGCATGATCCATGCATTCCTGGAGATGTCCGTAGAATGCATTGAAGGGTCTCTCTATCTTTCTTGGGTAGCACAACATCCTCTTTAAAGATCTTTTGTTTTTAAACACAAAATTGGGTTTGCAGCCCCCTATGGAACTGACTTCAGGGTCGGTATGTATTATCTGCCAATGTTTCCTTATGATTTCCCCCACTTGTCTAACAATGCTAGAGTACACCAATGTTATTCTTACCTGTGCTGGGATCCTCTGTCGGACCGTTATATCCCAAATTCCATCTGAAAAATATGGTTTACGTTGGGTGCTCCTCAAATCTGGGGCTATCTTCAGAATGCTATCTACCTCTTGGATGTTGTATCCCCTTTCCTTAAACCTATCTTTCAATCCATCCAATTCATCCAAAACACCTATTTCACTGCATGTAGCTTTGATGCGCTCAATCCCTGACCTTTGGCAATGCTGTTGAAAATATGTCAGGGATGCATGCTCTGTCGATGTAAGTAAGCTTTCCTGTGGCAGGTTTTCCTAAAGCGTCTGTTGAACCATTTAAATTTCTAACAATGGTGACATCAACAAAATCTATTTCTGTAACAGAACTGTTCATGGTAAACCTCAGAAAAGGTGTCGTGGAGTTCATATATTCACAAAACATCATGAGTTCTTCCTTACTTCTTTCCCAGACCATAAAGAGGTTATCTACAAATCTATGGTAAAAAGTGATACTGTGTCTGTAAGATGAGTTCAGAATATGCTCTTCCTCCCCCAAAGCTAATACCATGCTGGGGTAGCTATTGGCACAGGAAGTGCCCATAGTTATGCCTTCTTTCTGCAGCTATAAGAGGCCTTCAAAAAGAAAAACATTATTTTCAAGTATCATTTCCATAAATAGGGGCATAACAATTCTATAAACTTTATATCATATTGGCTGTGTTTGCTAAAGTAACTTTTAACCATGTTGATACCTAATTCATTAGATACACATGTAAACAAAGATTGCATGTCAAAAGTAACAAAAATAAAATCAGTAGCATCAATACGTTCTTGCATACAGTTGTATAAGTCATTTAAAAACTTTTAAGTATCTTTCAAAACATGAATATTTTTATCTAAAATATGTCTAAGATGTTTCTTGACATAAATCGATAGACATTCCATGCACCAGCCTCTACCTGACACAATAGGTCTAAAAGGTGGCAACAATGGCACCAGCCTCTACCTGACACAATAGGTCTAAAAGGTGGCAACAATGGATTTTTGTGTACCTTAGGGAGGCCTTGTATGGCTGGAATTACTAGTTCATTATTAATCAAATAGTTATACAAATCCATACTGATGTAGTGGCAGAATAAACAGTCTAATAAATAATCATTCTCCCTTCTTACCATCTTGTTTACTTCATTCCTAGTCACCTTAACATATGTCTTAGAATCACTCAACATCTCATTCATAGAATGAACATAGAAATCATGATCCATGACTACTATGAGACCCCCCCCCCCTTTGTCCGCTGGTCTTATGACAATGGAGACATCATTGCTTAGGGAAGATAAAGCTCTACTCTCATCTCTAGACAAATTCCTAAACATTTTCCCATGCTTTCTTTCATTAAACATTTTAAATATCTCAACCTCACAAATTTTTTTCAAATACCTCTAGAGTAGCATTATTTACAGGAGTGAAAGTACTAGGCTTTATAAATCTATTAAAATTATTGTTGTCACATCCAGGTCCTTTAAACTGTAACTTTAACATAACACTGCACGTGAATGACTTCATATCAATCATGCTGTCATTTATATCAGCTTTTTGAGCCGGTATAAAGTTCACACCTTTACATAGCAAGGAGACTTCACTTGTAGATAAAATTCAGGATGAGATATTCCAAATCAGGGAGTCACTGTTTTTTGCCACATCCTCTTCATTGTTTTGAGGTTCCTGCTGTTGGCTGTTAATTTCCTTTTTGTTCTTCCTCTGCTGCTCAACCGTTGACTCATAACTTTGTTTATAGGCAGCGGAAAAGGAGGGTGACTTCTCTCCATAGTGTTAGGGTTGAAACCATATGTAGGACATTCGATATTCACCATGGTCTTCGTTCTCACCCCTGTTTCTCCCTTGTTGGCTTTAGTTGTTTTATTCACCATGGCTTTCTATGCTTCTGAAGTCTGTACTGATGTAATCCCAGGCGCTGTTTGTTCACTGGTGATGTCAGCTCCAGCTCAATGAAATCCCGGGTTGTTCACTCTGCGCGGCAATGCATCCACTACCCATTCAGTAGTTTTGGGCCAAGTGAATACATGCCCAGATGAAAAATCAGCTTGCTCCCTTTCAATTTGCCTTTGCTTCTATTGCAGGAGCTTTTGCTCGAAAATTATTGCTGAATCAAGCATTTGGCTCAATCTTGCAAGCATGTTTCACAACAGACTGATATACACATGTTCATGTTTATGATAATAGAAATAATACAACCTTATGAATGTGGAGGAGACATTAGAACTAAGGTGGAAACATTAGAGTTGAAGTGGATTATTAGGATGAGAGCCAACAAAGGTAGAAGCCTGAATGACAAGGTCTCTATTAAACCTGTTCTCAAATCTAGACCTATACACAAATAAGTAGACCAGGGGGTTCTTATATCTGAAACATTATATTGTTGTTAACTTTGGGAATTACTCTAACCATATATTTACTGTTTATATGCTTTCTATATATATATATATATATATATATATATATATATTCATATTTTCATATGTGTTTTTATATATACGTATTTTTATAGGTGTATTTCTTATTTGTGTATTTATGTGTTTTCTATATGTGCACTTGCAGTGTATTATATATTACTTTTCAATATATACACATTTTTAGTAGGTTTGGGGGATCCTGAATTAATTGTTTAATGTTTTTAATTGTTTAATGATTTCAGTTTTTCCATTGGTGGAAAGTTCTTTAAATAAAACAGTCTGATGAAGCAGTTGGTATAACTGCGAAAGCGCTCACAATAAAACGTTTTGGCTTTTAACTAGATTTGGTGTTCTTGTGGACACACTCTGCCTTGGTTTGGTTCACTCTTTTATTTTTTACTTTCACACTTGAAGCTTTCCTCTGCTATTCTGAAGCTCAGAACAAATCAGGCTACCCTTTACTGTCACTGTGATGCAGACTTAACCTTTCTTAATGTAAAATCACACAACAGTGAGCCCAAAGTGTTAAAATTACAGAACAAGTAATAACTAACACATTAACTAGCAAGCACTTCATTGAAAAATGGCTACCTTGCAGAAGACCAGCCTTTAAGATCAGTGACATGCAGGTACACTTTACAATGATAAGTGCAGAACTACAATAAATAGTTTAACGATAGAGTAGCAGTCCACTTAAATAACGAAGAAAAGTGCAAAATACCAGTCTACAGTACTTATTTATGCTATAATGGCAGTAAATTGAAGCAAAGCACTCAGTAGTCAGTGGCAACAACTTTATATAGGCAGAGAAACTAACTTAGCAGACAAATTAGCCCACTGAACAATCACAGAAACACACTTGAAGCTTTCTTCTGTGACTCCCAACCTCAGAACACACCAGCTTACCCTCTACTGCCACTAAAGTACAAATCTAACCTTTTTTAATGTAAAATCATACAAGAGTGAGCCCAAAGTGGAGAAACTACAGAACAAGCAACAAATTAACCGGCAAGCATTTCCTTGAAAAATGACTTCAGTGTAGAAAACCAGCAGTTAAGATCATTGAAAGACATTGGCTCATTACAATAACAGAACTAAAATAAATAATTCAGCAATATAGCAGCAGAATCCTTAATTAACATAAAGTTGCAAAATATCAGTCTACAGTATTTATCTGGATTTTTCAGTGGTGATAACTTTATACAGCTTAACTTTACTTTTGATAAAAAAGACTGTTTGGAACATACAGTAGATCAAACAACTCCCACTAAGATGAGTCTAACTTCAGGTCTATGACACCAGACCAGATTAAAGTTGCAAACAACAAAAGTGGCAGAAAATGCAGATATAAATATATCAAAATGAAGACAGCTCTAAGTGCTGCTTAAATATATAATAAAAGCCAGAAATGTATGAAATAGAAGGTAAATCAAATTTAAAAGTCTAAGGGGTGTCCTTCCCTGCTTGATCTATCAGTGCCGTTCCACATTATCTTTAATAACCACAAGCTCTAGATAACTCACACAACTGGCCAAAATTGCCTGTTTGTTCTAAGCTTGAAAAGTGACTAAAGCGCACCACCTAGATGCAACAGTACTGATTAATTCATTTAAGAGTACAGAAAAACAATAATGCAAACCTTAAAAATGCAAAAAAAAAACAAGAGAACCTAGCCAGACTGATTTAAATACTATGGCATGGCACAAAACCTTCTGAAAAAGCAGTAGAACATTAAAACACCACCAATTAATAGCTTCAGATCAGAGAGAACATAGCAAAACACAAAAGAAATTCCCAAAACTGATTTAAATGGTAAGCTAAGTGCAGTAGTGTAAATCAACTACCCTTGATGCAAAATTGACTCTACATGCTTTGTTTGGTTCTAGCTTCAGTAGCTCTTAAGCTTCCAAGAGTCTTACAGATTATTATCTTAGTTCTGTGCTAGGAGGCATTAACACTTTATAAATAATAATTTACTAATTAGAAACACTTTACTTTATGGACACTGAAGCCATTTTGTATAAACTGATTTAAAGATTAAAACTGTTAGGTATCAAAATTACTCCATCCAAGACATGCTTCAGATGACAGTCTACAACACCTTCCTGAAAGTTTCAGTCATTTTGCCATGTATATCCTTAATACTATATTTTGGTCCCCTTGAGAATAAATGTATAAGACATGCCTTAAGTAACTGTAATTATTTCATAATTTACAATTGTTGAACAGACAGCATAGACCACAACAGTGTTTGCACACGATTACTATTCTAATATCCATATGTTTTTGGATTTGAAGCAAATATTTTATGTGGGCCTAATGTCATCATCATTGCTATATTATTTAGCAGAAAACAATGTCAGTTGCTTAAATGATTTGACATACAGTGCAGTTATTATTGTACATGGTACAGTAATGAAGCATTCATAAAAATATATAGCACATCAGATTCCGTTTTTCTGCATAAATACCAGCATCCAAAAATAATTCACCTATAGACAATGTTATGTTTACCTACAAATGTCTTTTTTTTTTTTTGCACATGGCCCATTCATTAGACCATTCCCTTCTTCCCTCCTTCCATTCTAGGAGGGCAGAGATCTGGTAAAATCCTACTATAACCCTAAGCAAGCTTGGGCCCTCCTTCTTCAGGGAAAAACAGCCTTATTGGCCTTTTGTAAGGTAAGATTGCCATCCTCCATTTTAGAGGGCTGGGAGCTGAGTGACAAACATCATCCATGTAGCCAGAGACATTTTTTTTATGAAGCTGAAGGAATGATACAACTGGAGTGGCTTGTGCATGTGATGTTAGTGCATCACTGTCCTGAATGGTACGCCCACTCAAGCCCCTCCCCATCCCCCACTACTGAATGCATGGCAGCCTGTTGCAAAGATGGCAAATAGCTAGCAACCTCCACTGAGAAACTCCTGGATATGGGCAAAAAAATTCCAACCCTCCCCCTCCATAGAATTGGTGAGCTGAAAGTGCCCACTTCCTATTTAGCCTACCTGGCTCTTCCAGCATCTGAGCAGCTAATCAAATTTGGGTTATTTGTGTAGTACACTACAGGGCCTACTATATGCTACAAATGCCTTGTTGTCACAGAGTTATGCCCGTTGCTACTACTTGTCTACCTATGCACATTTATTGAAATAAATAAGCGAACTAAACCCCTCTCATTATAGTTTTCCCTATTTGTTAAGACAGATCTTTTGCAGTTTTAGGAGCAAAATGTAATAATTCACACAGAATTTGACTTGTGTATACTGCTGTCAATAAAACTGACTGATTCAGACACCCATGAAGAGCAAGAGAGTACATGTGGATATACTTACAGATGCTGCATACCCAATCCAGTATGTAGCTTCATAGATTTCTCTGCTTTTGAAATATTCATGGAAACAATATTAATTTATTCATGGGACCTTGAGGCAGTGCAAGTCACAGCCAAAACCAAATACCTTGAATTTTGGTAAGAAAATAATTAACTGGTTTCTCAGAACCTTCCCATGTTTTGAAATCAGAATGAATGTATGAGAAAACTAGAAATCCTTTAATAGAACATGGGGTCCTGTCAGGGAGTTTATAGACATGACTTTCTCCTCTGTAATGTGTTGCTTTTGAAAACAACTAAATTAAGCAACATAACTTTAAGAAAAAAATATTTGTATTTATGAATTTGTGAGCACAATGGAAAGAGCTGTTCTGTAGAGAAAACAGAGGTGATTAGGGAAATAAGTATATCACATTAACAGATACCAATTTTTTTGTTTATTTCTTTGTTAAATTGATAATCTTACTGGATACATAACCTTTGCTGGGTGACCTGGAAGCACTGACATTTGAAGGGACTTGCTCAGAGTCACATACTTTGCAAATGGAAACTGATGGAATCAAACTAGGACCATAGAGTGGTAAATGTATACTTAAGCAAGTTCTAATAAAGTGACAGACAGCTTAAGTGAAAAAAATACTCAGAGACTGAGTGACCTTAGACTTGGTTATATTATTAAAGGGGGAAGGTGGTGGCAAAATCTCTTTTGAGGGATCTGGCGTTTTGCCCTCCATACCACCCAGGTTTTTGACTTTTATGTTTATTTTCTCATAATTTTGCTTAAATGGTATATCAGTTTGGCAGGACGTACACTGTCAATGGCATTCATTAATGCCTGCACTTACTGTAGGCATTCATTAATGCATACAGTAAGTGTACACCATTCTGAGTAAACAGACAACATAAGCATAACTCATACCTTCCTCCTAATTTTAGTTTTCCTACTGATTTTCTTGCAACCTTAAATATTGAGGGGCATTCATAAAGGAGACCAGAAATTGTAGTCTTTCTCAGTGACTAGAAAGCACAAAATGTGGTAGGGATGTTCTTAAATACAGATTTTGTACACTTATTAATTAATCTGGCCATGTGTCGATTATTTTGCCCAGCTAAGTCACATCCTTTTATTACCATCAGATATATAACCTTAGAAGAAAATAGGTCTCCATATGTGATTGTCTGTGTAGGATCATTGAGGACATACTTGGAAATGTCAGGCACAGAAATGACAGAATCAACTAAACAAACAAAAATTGAAAAAGAACCACAGGTAAAGGGGTGCCTGTTTACTGCCTGCCATAGTCTACTGCATAAAAATGTTACAGAAATGCATTGCTTCCTCCTAGTCCAGACAGCATCAAGTGCCGTCTTTATGGATACATTTAACAGGCATTATTCTATCATTTACAATGCCAAGTGCAGGTGCTGTCTGCCACCCCCTCCCCAACACACTTGTATGGACTGTAATTAAGGACTTTTATTTTTATTTAATTATTTTTTACATGTTTAGAGTTATTTTTCATTCATTCAGTATGACAGCTAGAACACTGAAGGAACTTCACAAATTACATCTAAATGATTTTACAATTGCAAGAATAGTTGTTTCCTGTAAACTTTTTTTTATAAATCATAATGAGCTATTGTACCAATAAAAAACAACATTCATTTACAGGGAAACATATTATATCCTCCTATACCCCCCCCCTCTCACACACACACACACACACACACACACACACACACACACACACACACACACACACACACACACACACACACACACACATACAAGAAAATCTGTACTGGTTGGTTGGCATAACATGATAACATGCGGACTATTTTCCAAAATAATGTTTAGTCAGTTGAAACTGAGACCACAAGTGTATCCTTCCCTATACTGCTGTGTCAAAAAACAAAGAAAACAAAGGCATGTGATTGCAGTCGGTTTAAAGAAAAGCCAGTCATGCTTCTCGTGTTTTGTAACTGATGAAATAAACAATGAGGCTGAAGACTATTTTCTAAATCTTTTGTTGTTTTTTCTGTGTCTGGCTGTTCTATGCTAATATAGTGAGAAGAAAGGAACATATTTCCAGAACTGATAGCAATGGAACACTGAGTTTATTATGACATTGTTCTGTCTCTGAGAGTTGCCTCACTTCGGGCCTACTCATTTATAGCATTACTCCAAAACAACTTGTTCTTCTACACTATTTACTACTTTTAGGCTTACAAAGTGCTGCATAACATAAAAAATAAACCATTAAAATTCCAGATAAGTTTGATGCTGTTTGTAGTAATCAACATAACTTTCTGTAAATAATAACTCTGAAAGAAACAGAAAACAAAAAAGAGTGGAAATATCACAAATATAAGAAAATATCTGGCTAGAGAGCTAATACCAGAAGTCCGACTACTTATTATCTATCTATCTATCTATCTATCTATCTATCTATCTATCTATCTATCTATCTATCTATCCATCTATCCTATTTACACACATACATAAATGTTTGTGTGCGCATGTGTGTGTCTGCATGTTTGTGTGTGTGTGTGTGTGTGTGTGTGTGTGTGTGTGTGTGTGTATATATATATATATATATATATATATATATATATATATATATATATGTATATATATATATATATATATATATATATATATATGGATCTAGGACGTTTGCTCGAGTGAGCAAACGTCCAAATCCATAATAACTGAACACACTTTAACGAAAGTGCTTGTATCAAAAAAGCAATTTCGTTAAAGCGTGTTACAAAAAAAAAAAATAAAACACTACATTTACATTTTAGCAGGGGGGCTTCACCCCCCCCTGCATCCCCCACACCCCCCTACTTTAATATTCTTCCTCCGAGACCTCACTACAGTGGGGAAAAGATAAATTTACCTTACCCACACCATAGTACAGCCTCGGCAACAGGCATACTTACACGAAAGTGCTTCTTTGGTGAAAAGCACTAAGTATGCCTGGCCATTTGGGTTTTGGTCATTTGCTCACTCAAGCAAATGTTCTAGATCCATGTATATATATATATATATATATATATATATATATATATATATATATATATATATATATATATGGGCTTATGTCAGAATATTGAGTTTTCGGAAACTCAGACTTCTCACACTTGATATGGTTGAGACCATATGTTCAGCTTTATGAAAACTTGAATGAAACAAAACAACAAAAATCTAAGTTTTTGCAGGGGCACGCCTGCAGTCCCCATCTAGAGTTCTGTGTCCCCCTGCAAATTATATATAGCAACTTTGAGATTATACTACAGCGGAGAAAAGGGTAAAGTCCTCTATCCCCACTGTACTGTGATGTCCCTATAAATACTTCATGTTTTGAGAAAGTTGAACATATGGTCTCAACCATATGGAGTTTGAGTTTCTGAAAACTCGATATTTTGACATAAACCCTATATATATATATATATATATATATATATATATATATATATATATATATATATATATATATAAAATGGCATATGTCACATACTAGTAGTGGGAGCAGTGCAGAGGGGAAAATACCGTAGCTAAACTAAGTGTAATGCAGTAGCTGACCTCACTCTAGCTACAGCTCCTAAGGCTTGGTGCAATGAGAATCATGACAGATGAATTATCCAGCCCACATTTTTGTTTTAGGAAGCTTAAGATAAGAATGAAGTAAGTCTGCCTGATTTACGTAATTGTTGGCAGAAAGGTGACAGAAGGACAGAAAACAGAGAGATAAATGGATGTATCATAGGCCAGCCAGAAGCAGTATGATTGCACTTACATGTCTTTCTAGAGAATTCTATAAACCTTTTATTTGTAGAAAAGCTTACCAGAAAGCTAGTGGTAATAAGACATTAATTGGCAACAGAAAGGCCTATATTGCTGGAAGGCAGGTTTCACTTTGTCAGAAGCACATCAGAGCATTCTTGCTGTTACTTTTCATTGGAACATAGATTTGATGACCTTCACAAAGTGAAAATCTCTTGTGCAATTGGTAAAGCCTTTCTGTACAGGAGAATATTGGGTAGCTGTTTACAAAGAGGAGCAGTGTTGTAATGCAGGTATCAGGGAAGATGAACACTCACGGCATACTGACTGCTGTATGAGAGAATTCAGTTTAAATGCAGTGGCTGAGCAAAACAACATGAAAGATAGATTTTTGGAATACAGGAGGAGTGGCATCACAAAGACACTGCTGCAGCAGAAAGGGCGGAAGTGAAGAAAAGGGTACAATCTAGATGTATTAAAGGAACATCCCAGTAACAGACAAGTATTTGGAACCATTTTACAAAAATGTCAATAAAATTACAAAATACTCAATGTAGGTAAAAACATAGCAAGACCTGCCTTAAGCATAAGAAAGAAAGTGGCACACAAAAACAGAGCTAAGGCATCCATCTGTAGTACTTTAGTCCCTGCTGCAGCAGTCAGCCTTGAACTCATTAATCTTTGATAAGCAGAAGGCATGCTAGTCTCCTTACATGATTTTTCTATGAAAAATAGCTAGAGGTCTTAGAAAATGGGGACATGAGGAAGAATTTATAAGTGATAATTTCAGTTCGTGCTACTGGATCAGAAAGACTAGTTAAATCATAAATATATGCATCACTGTCTGTCCTGTCTTCATGAAAGAGAATGTATCATGAAGCCCTATTGGTAACTGACTTCTTATGCTGCTTCTATAGCAGGACCTACCTTGTTAGCCAGAAAATTGAAGTGTAGTTGGCAGCCATATTCTCAGATGATAAGTTAGAGTACATCGCAAAAGGAGACAAAACACTGCAGCAAAGAAGTGGTGCAATCTAATCCCACAGTAAGAAGACAATCAATCTATTCCCACTGTAATAAGAAAACAGAACAAAATCTACTGGCTTAAAAGTAGAAAAGGTAAAGATGGTGCTGTGAGAATAAGAACAGAGGAAGAGTGCAAATAAGAGATGATCAGATAGTGGTGGACATGTCAGGAGATTTGATTTTGCTTAAAATTACAATGAAAATAAAGACCAGATCCATATGTGCAGTGCAGTAGAAGGGAGATCAGTGGGTGCATACTTAGATCCCAGTGCAGAAACTCCTGAATTTTTTTTCGTGAAAATGGAGCAAAATGGAAGTTTGACTATTCCATAACTAAAGATAACCTATCACAAAGTGCTACAACTCAAAGGTACAATGACCAATGAGTTGGTATATTAAGTGAAAAGGGGGTGAAGAATATTCAGCTTTTGCCTCACATTTCTGGTCTGCTCCTTAGAACATTTCTGACTTTCTTGCAAATCATTGAGGAGTCAAGTCACTGAATAATAAGAGATATTTATGTTTCAGTCTTCATATCCTTCAGAAAATGCATGCTAATGCAAAGCCCATTTTTCTACCTGATTGCTAAGTTTGTGAGAGCAATATTTAAAATCTGTTTCTGATTTTAGGTGTATATATATATATATATATATATATATATATATATATATATACATACAGATATATATATATATATATATATATATATATATATATATCTATACAGATATATAGATATAGAAAGATACAGATATAGATATATATGTGTGTGCGTGGGTGCAAGTGCAAGTGTGTGTGCATGAATGTGTGTGTGTGTGTGTGTGTGTGTGTGTGTGTGTGTGTGTGTGTGTGTGTGTGTGTGCGTGTGTATGCATGAGTATGTGCTTGTGTACATTCTTGTGTGTCATGTATGTTCAAAGTTGACCTAAACTCTTAAGAAATACTCACAAAGCATTAATGTAGTCAGTCATTCCCAAATGGAAGACTGACTGGTTAAAGAATGCTAAACATGAGCTTTTGACTGGATATGGCAACCTACTGGTAACCAAAGAGAAGAAGCCTCATTCCTATACATGACTGATGCCAACATATATCTCTGTGCTCTAGTATTCCTTTTTTCATTTGCTCTAATAGAAATATTGCTTTTCAGATTAGAATGATTTTTTTCTGCCTACTCCCTGTTGGCCACCAGGTTTTGCTGTCATTTGGTCCTTGTTCATCTGTTGGGAAAGAGTTTTTTCTTTAAAAGTTTTAACCCCACCCACGATGGCTGATGTGGGTATCTTCATTACTTTGGGGGCATGCTACTCTCTCCATGGACTCTTTGTGCTCATGTACACATGCCTCCTGTGAGGTGCAGTTATTGGCTTGAGATCAACACACCCATGTCCCCAGTCCCTATGACCATTGTGACTGTGTGCAAACCTCTGACTGCACAGGAACAGTTGTCTGAATGAAAACACGGACTACTCTCTCTCCCTCGATAGGCAATCTGGCATAAGCCATTCTCCCCTACCTTCCTCTGCCTGGTTGTTCAGTGCCTGGACCAAAAATCAAACTGATCATAGTCAGGGCTTTATCCCTTTGTGCAGCAGAGCTGGGGTTTCTGCCATTAAAAATGTGGAATGAATTTTGAATGAAAATATAACCCTTTCAGTTTTTAGTTTGTTGAACAAAATAAAGTGCTTGGTTTGCCTATTCTTTTCTTTTAAATAAACTAATTATAGTCCCTTATTTTAAAGACACAATATTAAACATTAATTCAGTTTTAAACTCAGGCATCTTTCTACATACAAATAGACAGTCTTTTCTATTAATCATGAGTTTCTGCCATGTAAGATTGTGATTTCTTAGACATGAGGCCACTTTATGAAGCCCACTAATTCAGTTGCTGCATCTGTAAACAATTGTTTTCATCACTACTGTCTATACTCTGTTAATTGGACTATTCATCCCTGCCAGGGTAGCCAATGATAGTGACGGTTTTCATGAGAACTAGCCAGTCCCAGATGTGCCTTTTCGCCCTGCCAGCTCCATCCAGGCTGCAACTACAGTTTTCAGCTATGTGGGATACTGAACCTTACTAGTGCAGTGCTGGGTGAGAATTTATACTAAAATCTTCATTTTTAACATATTAATGAGTTGAAGCATTGGCAATGGGATTCAAACAAGGCAAATGCATTTTCACTTAACAAAAATGCCACATTGATTCAGTAGTAAACTCTGTGCAAGTGAATTTATCAGAGGCCACATTTTGCTGTTACTCATACAGGTCTCCATCAGCAGTGTTTTATGGTACTTCACCAATTTTCTTGACAACATGGAAGGGTTCCTTTTGTCTTAGTGCTGTCTATTTTATTTTGTAACAATGGGAAGGGATTTAGAGGAGGTCTCTCATTGATTCTATAACTTTTCATTGGATGAACAGCACTTCTTTCATCATCTAAAGGGCTCCCTGAGAATTCCCCGTTACTGGGAATGTGCTGTTTGATTTCTGCTTCTGTTTTGCTGTCTTTAGTTAGGTTTTTATGCTACTATGCTAGATCTGAGATTTTAAAATGGAATTCCTTTTTATGACACAGTGCATTGCAGGATGAACTGGTTTCTTTTAGGTGGGTGAATCATTGTCCACATATATTCAGTTTTCCACAAACTTTAGTATTTTCCTTTTTATGCCACAAATTAGCATTAATTCCATTCACTGGAAAGATAGGTATTTCATGACTGCTGATTTGGCTGCTTCCTAGATTACACATTGACTGGCATGAAAATACCATGAGCTGTTACAATTTGCAAGTCTAGCTGAACTCTGCCTATCCACATTTAAAATATTTCTATCATAAAAGGCAGTTCTCCCTTCAGCCTTCCCAGGTGTAGTAGAGAAATTAAGATTTTCTGTATAAGACCTGTCCTCCAGTTCAAAATTTCCATTGATTCCTCTTGTCTAGACTTTTTTTGCATGTTTAGCCTTGCTGTCTATCAGACTGTATAACAGTAGCTTGAAATATTATGTTGATTGTATTTATGCTAACATTTTATTGTTGGTTTTGGCATTTTCTTCTACTGATTTTTATAACTCCAACATAATTTTTTTTTGATTTTCACTTCTTGAGGTGTGCAATCCATTTCATCTTTTTACTTATGTCATTATGATTGAGCTGAAGCTCTAGTCTTGGCAAGAGACACACATTGCAAGGTCTCTTTCCCCTGTTTTTCTCATTATCTGGATGATTTTTTCCTTTAAATAGGCATACGGGTACCTTAATATTGTGTTTTAATGAACTGTGGTATTAACATCTGTTTAAAACCAGCAAATTTAGAATAACTGGGTTGTTGGTTCAGGAGTTGAAGCTAGAGCTTGTTTTCTGTTTGGCACCATACCGGAAGTTCCAATTCAGATTTTTTTTCTCTAAAAAGCACAGCTAGCAACATGAATTGACAGCAGACTATCATAAACAAAGCTGTTAGGAAAAGCACAAAAAGCTGAAGTCATAGAGATCTGAGGCACAAAATAAAAAGCTTCCTCCAATAGCTATAAATTAGTAAAGTTAAAACACAATATGACAATGCAATAATTATCACTACATTCTTTAAATGTAGGTACAGATCAATGCTTATTGAGTCAGTATGAAACAAGTGGACTCAGAGATCTGAAAAAATATAACAGCTTTAAATACTGCAGGAAACTCAATAGTAAAAGCATGGTATTGCATTTAAGAATAGTCAATGTACATGACATAAATCATACATTGGCAAGTAAAATAGGTAGGTACCAAGATACAAAAACTAAAATGAAGAAATATTTTGAACCTAGGAAAAAGAATTGCTAGACTTACATATTTTTGGAAATTAATGAAAGAAAAATCCCCATATTCTTGACATGCATTATGCAAGACTTAGAATGATGACAAGAAACTATACTTCTGTTGCTACAGAGAGTGCAGTTAATGCATAGCTTGCAAAAATTGAATATCAGCTAAACTATTAATACACATTCTGAATGATCCTGGTGTTTCTTTTGGTGAACTATTTCAGCATGGCAGAATATCTGAGCTATCAAAAATGCAACAAAAAACTGAAGCCGGACAAAATCTTGAAATTAACTCCATATCCAAGACATAGTACACAATATAAAAACATATCTAAGTAAATCACAACTAATCCTCAACCCCCAAAAGACAGTTAATGCTATTTACCAGTAGCAAACAATCACTGACCACCCCTCCTTTCACTATTCTCTCAGCAAACAACACAGTCATCCAACCAGTTGAGCATACAAAACTCCTTGCAGTGACAATTGACAACAAACTCAGATTTAACCAACACAGAGCCACCACAATTAAGAAAGTTCACATCAAATTTGGCTCACTGTACAGAAGCAACCATTTCTCACTGACAATACCAGACTAGCCATATACAGAACCTTCCTCCTCTCTGCATTCCTATATGCTTCCCCTCTTTACCAACTTAGAAAAATCAGACAACCAAATTGGAAACTTGATACAACAAAATAGCCCATTTTGCAGCCAACCTTCCCCACCAAACCCACCATTGTATTGCTCTACATAAATTAAATTGGCTCGAGCTACCTAACCTTCTTCATCTCTACCAACTTAAACTCACACACAATATCATCTTCCATCCTGACAGTTGCCCATCCCTCAAGGAACTTATTGTTCCCTACTCATGCCTACGAAGTCTAAGATCTGCAGACAGAAACTTTCTCACAGTAAACAAAGCTAACAACACTCAATGGTGAAGCCCTATTTTCAAATCATATAGCCAAATTATGGAACTCTCTACCCCACACCCTCCAAAACACACCTGAATCTACCAGTTTTAAACAACTACTATTTGAACATCTATCCAAGAAATGGCATTGCTCCTGTGTCAAACCTGACTGACAAAATATATATAACTCGCAACACACTGTCCAGTCCTTATCTCATTTTTCCCTCTCCTCAATGTTTATTACTACTCAAAAAAAAAAATATATATATATATATATATATATATATATATATATATATAAAGGAAATGTCATTTGGTCATAACTATTATTTAATATGTACACACTACTAACTTTATTTTTTCTCGCAGTGATCTTCACTGAAATGCTTGTGTTTTTCTTTTTGAACCTGTATCTACTAGAACACTGTATTGACTACTACTTTGTATAGACTAACTAGAAGATATGTATTCTGCATCTTACTGTATGTATATTGTTGTACTGTCTAATTATTGTATATTGCTTGTATTTCTGTGGAGTTTTTCTTCCCAGGCCTCCGCTGAAAATGGGCTTCTGGCCCAGTCAGACTTTCCCAGTAAACAAATGTAAATAAATAAATAAATAAAATCCACAGAAATGTGTTTACAACTCCAAAACAACATGATATTCAGATAAAAATATATGACAGTTCAATATGTAGAAATTCTAGAGGCCGGTATCCTGGCAAATCAGTTTGCTTTCTAAATGAAGGCAATATTTCTCTTGCAGAAAACACAACCAAAATTCCACAAAGGCAACGGAATTTCATATAAAACCTCAAAAAGAATCATAAAGACATAATGAAGTCTGCCAGCAGAAGAATAAAAATACCTCTCTAAGTCATAGCTCAATTAGTTGAAGAATTTGAAAATTATGTAAACGCCTTGATAAAGGTAATATAGCCAAGGCACAGCCTGAAATCATTTTCAACAACCAAAATATTTATAAAATAAACCAGTGCCAAGGATGAATGGTAAATACTCCAAAAAAGTTAAAACTAAGAAAAACAAGAGCAGGATGAACTGACACACAGCTGAATAATCCAAACAAATTGTTTGTTAAAAGGTTAGGGATTTCATGATCAAACTGACCGCTTCATCAGGCCATTAATAAAAAGCATCCCTTTATATGTTGCTACAGCCAGTCTGAAAGTGTTGCTTGTATTCATCAAAATTAACTATATTCATCCAATCCAAATTCATCAAAAACTAAGCATCACATTAAATTATAATACAGCCTATCCAAGGACTGCCTGCAAAATTTAACAAATAAAAATGATTCAGTAAAGCAGGAAATATTCCCTGCATACAGCGCAATCAGAATACCAAATTAAATTGCTAAATTAGATGATGAAGCTATGCAATACACATGTAACAGAAACGAGATAATGGCAAGATGCTTTAAAACTGTCACTGATGTTCTAGAGACATATTGTCTCATTATTTTCTAACTGCCTATCTAAGACACTTCACAAACCGCAATGAATTGTTTTCATGTAATGATGAACGATGTCTTTGACAGATTTAAAGCTTTAAAGATGAATAACAATAACACTCTAATGACTAAAATAAAAAAACAAACAAATACCCAATCGATTTTTCATCATAAATGTTTCTTATAAGTAGTAACTGTGTATAATGAAGTGCAGGCAATAGAGATAGGTACAGCCTATCTGAATGCTGTCTCCCTATTCGCTAAAAAAGTCATACTATCCAATCGGGGATATTCCAAAATGGTAATACTTCATTCTGCTGCCCTATCACACAACTAATTTGCCAAACAACAAGAATATCAGTGCTACAAATACCAAAAATAAAACAAAATCCCACCATAAAAACAATATGATGTGCACAAATACATAGCTTTATGCTGAGGGACAAGACCCTACTCTCTGCAGATTTAAATATGTCAACTTCATGGTGGCACCAAGAAGGTTCACATGGTCTGATCTCTCTCTCGCTCTCTCTCTCTCTCTCTCTATATATATATATATATATATATATATATAAAATATATATATATATATATATATATATATATATATATATATATATATATATATATATATATATATATATATATATATATATATATTGACATTTGATTACTGGGAAAGTCTGACTGGACAGGAGCCCATTTTCAGGAGAGAGGCAGGGAGCAAAGCTCCAAAGTATTGCAAAATACTTTAAGAACAATAATTTTACAGTCTTTAAAATAATACAAAAATACAGTTTAAATAATTAAACAAAATATGAAAACATTGGTGAAGAATAGATACATGTTATATGACAATGATTTAAGAGTTAGAGAAATTTTAACCAGTTTATAGAGAAGTTAAAGACAAGTTAGTGTGATACAAACAGCAACTGCAATATGAAGTGAGAGAAAAGCAGGCTTATGGCATATTTAGAGCGAAAGCTAGGGGAGAGAAACTGATAGAAGTAAAGAAGTGAGTGAGGAAAGGAAAGTGAGGAGATGTAAGGTATGAATAGGTATTTGTTCACACAGCTTATCTTGGTTTTGGCTAGGAAGACTTTCAAAATAGTTTTGAAGGATGGGAGGGAGGGTATTGACCTGATGGCCTTAGCAACATGGTATGAGTACAGACAATGTCCAGAAGATTTGATAGGTTTGTTGACAGATAGGAGTTTGTGGTCATTGGATTATAATGACTGACTAGGAACATAGTTGTGTATAATGTTATTTACTGCTGGATAAGCAGATGGATTCTGGAAAATGTTATAGGTGTTAAGAAGCTGTGTATATGTTAGTTGCTGGGGTAGTTCTAACCAGTTTAGGCTTTTTAGTGCTATACAGTGGTAGGTTCTGAAAGGAGTATTGGTGCAAATTTAGCAACTTTGTTATAAAATTGTTCAAGTTTTGATTTTTCTTATGCCTGAAGGTTAGTAAGGGTGGGAGTGCCATAAAGAAATGTGGGAAGGAAATTAGCCGCAGTTTATTTTATATATGTATATATATATATATATATATATATATATATATATATATATATATATATATATAGCATGTCTGGGAAGGTAGAGCTTGATAGCAAATCAAAGCAGACCATTAACAAAAGCTAATTAAATATTCTCAAACAGAAGACACTCTTACAATCATTTAGACTGCTATTCACTTTCTTTTTATTTATATCTGTATTATACAGATCTATATGTCTAACTGACCATAATCTAGTAGAAATAATCTGGAATAATTTAGTCCTCCACCAGAAAGAGAAAGATGAAGCCTCAGACTGCAGCCTTATTCTTTTAAAATTCATTTTAAAAAGGAAATTCCATTAGATTTCATTTGCAGCAATATTGTGAACAGTAATAGTAGTCAAGATTATATCAAGGGAGAAAGTAGCACACGGATACATCAATTTCAGTGCAGGTAATGTCCCGCCAAAGGTTTTAACATGAGAAGAAACTCTGTTAGAGACAAAAAACATGTTTCAAAAAGGTAAAGTTCCAGATGACACACCTGATCCCTCATTTTAAACTGGTATGCAAACTCTCAACATGATTTAACAGTATCACCTGGTGAAAAACACACATTAAAAGAGGCATGATTAATCATGCCAGCATCACTCTAAATAAAGGTTTGAAAACTAACCAATGAGACACATCTGAGAATTGTAACAACACAGACAGAAAAGGTGGTTAATAGATGTAGATGAGTATATTGTGGGAATGTTACACTGCTGCATGACTTCACAATCTAACATTCAAAGAAGACGTTCTGTATTGTTTAATATAGCAAAAACCAATGGCATGGGTGTGGAATATTGAAGATTTACCCACAGTTGATGTGGTCTAATCATGAGGAAGCATTAAGAACAGCAGTGTGAACAGAATTACATGGAAGAAGTGTGTGTGTGTGTGTGTGTGTGTGTGTGTGTGTGTGTGTGTGTGTGTGTGTGTGCGTGTGCATGTGCGTGTGTGTGTGTGTGTGTGTGTATCTATATCCATATATGTATTTATATATATATATATATATATATATATATATATATATATAAATATATATATTACATATATTTATATTATTCCATCACAGGACAGTCACCAAGTCACCCTCTTTAAAATCAAAATATCTTTCTCTGGCAAGGAGAAAACTGTAAATTATGAGATACAAAGAAATGAGAACCCAGAAAAGAAGTTAAAATTAAAAATTGTACTGGTACAAAAATGCACTATGAGTTTGATTCATGAATGCCTACACTTTGCACTAAGTGCATGTGCCTGTTGCATAGTGCTAAGCTGTTTGGTATTCATTGAACAGCTGTATATGCCACTCACAGCTGCAAAACAAAGGTAAATGACAGAATATGCTAATGAAGGCATAAGTAGGTGAAATGCATGCTAATTTAGCAATTCAACACATCAGACCTACTTAGGAATGTATAAGGCATGTGTGTATGCATGGTGCTCCCTTTTGATCTTAATTCCAAACTCTTTGGAATACAGCCACCTAAGAAAAAAATATGAGGGGTCGCTGCTGCTGTCATTAACCAGTATGTGCAACAGGTTTTAATATGAGGAGTTAATGCTGCTACCAGACATCATCCTAGAAGGAGAAGAGTGTTCAGACCATATTTAACTTATCATGGACTTCATGATACAGAAATTGTAGAGCAATACTGGACAGGGATACTTTAGAGGAAATTTGCCACCTCTGCCTGCTTCACCTAAGGCCTCAGGGAAGTTGTGAAAAACTCATCCCAGTGGAAGCCAAGGTATGTGTAGCATTACATATATTAGTGACAGGCACTTTTCAAAGACCAACAGAGGCTATATTAGGGGTGTCACAAGCCTCAGTCTCAAGAATATTATATACATTTTTAAATGAAATGATACAACATGTAGGGGATCATATCTGGTTTCCATGTACCTCTGAGGAGAGAGTTACAACCATGCAACATTTCTAAGCCATAACATGCTTCTCAGAAGTTCTCGGTCATAGACTGCATATACTGTAAAATAAAAGCTCTACCTGGTGAACAGGGAAAGAGGTATATAAACAGGAAGGGATATCAGTTATTAACTGTCAGGTGGTCTATAATGCCCAATTAAAGCATTTGAGCAAGAGACTGGAAAACTAAAACATTTCCAAGTTAAACTCCATGTTCAAAATAATAACTCAGTGTGAAAGCCTCACAGGCACACCTGTGACCTATAAGTAAGATTTGCTAGGAGTGACATTTCACAAAAGCATCCAGTGGAAGATTTATGTATGTATGTATTTATTTATTTATTTATTTACATTTCTTGACCGGGAGTGTCCGACTGGACGTAGGTCCATTTTCAGCGGAGGCCCGGGGAGAAAAGCTCCACACTTAAAATAAACAGACAGTAGTTACATTGGATTACATTGCGATTAAAATTTAACATAGCAATTACTTACAACATATTTACAGATGAAGAACATAGTACATCAGTAGACAACTAGAATCTTTATCTGTGAAGTACATAACAGACATTAACAAATGTTACAATAAGAAGTTCCTGCTGTATAATAAGTACTAGGCTTATGAGCATCTGAGCTTGCTATAACCAAGGTAGTTAGTGGAGTGGAAAGAAAGGTAGTGGTTGGATGGGGTGGGTGATCTTAGAGTGGGACTGGCAAGGGCATAGCCAGCATGTTTTTAGGTGTGCTTGTAGTAAAGTTTTGAAGTGGGTGCATGATGATGTGGAAGTAATTGTGGGTGGAAGGGAGTTCCATAATTTGGCTTTGGTGCAAGAGAATAGTGCTTCACCAGCAGAGTTATTAGCTTTAGTGATCTTCAAGTGATTTTTGTTGCTGGATCTTAGTGGTCCGGTGGTGCGATAGGGTTGGAGTAGATTCTGGAGGGATGGGACATTTAGTGGATGGTTTACTAGTTTGTGGGCGAGTGAGAGTTGACACCACTGAAGGAGGTGAGGGAGTTCAAGCCAGCCCAGTTCAGCAAGTGAGAGACAGTGGTGACTACGGTAGGATGCCCCTGTGACGAATTTGGCGATTTTGTTGTAGCAGGTCTCTAGCTTGTTTAGATCACATTCCCTTAGGTTGGTATATATTGGAGAGGCATAAAGTAGGGTGGAGATAAGGTGGAAATTTGCTAGTGAAATCTTTGCTGCTTTGGTGAGAAGTTGCTTATTTCTGTATAACGCTCCTAGTTTTTTGTGGACTTTTTTTATGGTCATGGATATATAAATGCCAAATTTTAGTTTATTGTCTATTTCCACTCCTAGCAATTTGGTGTGTTCAGTTGGGTATATAGTGGTGTTGTCTTTTGCTGTGATGTTAAAGCGAAAGTTGTTTTGAGTATGTTTGGTGGGTTGGAAGATGAGTAGTTTAGTTTTGTTTGGGTTGAGTATTAATTGGGCATCGGATAACCAAGTTTCAACAGAGGAAAAGGCTTCCTGTGTGACTTTTTGCAGTTTGGGTAGGGACTGGGCTGAGCAGATTATGGTTGAGTCATCTGTGTATTGTATGAGTGTGCCATGTTTGGTGGCAGAGGCTAGATTATTGGTGTAAACAGAGAAGAGTAGGGGTCCAAGGATGGATCCTTGGGGAACCCCTATGGAGACAGGTAGTTGGGGGGATATGTCATTCTGCCATACAATGGATTGTTGGCGGTCAGACAGGTAATTCTGAAACTAGTTGGTGACTGATTGAGAGAAGGATAGGTTATTGAGGACAGAGATAAGTTGTTTGTGTGGGACCATGTCAAATGCTTTAGATAGGTCTAGGAAAGTAGCAGAGGAGAGATAGCCATTGTTTTTATGCTGAAGGATAGTGTTAGTAAAGGAGAGTAAGGCAGTGGTGGTGCTATGGTTTGGTCGGAAAATATGCTGAGTACTGGAAAGGAGGTTGTTAGTAAGGAGGTAGTCTGAGACCTGAGAGTGTATGCATCTCTCTAGTATTTTGGAGAGTGGAGAGAGAATAGCTATGGGGCGGTAATTGGTTAGTTCTGTGGAGGGTCCGCCTTTGTGGAGGGGAATTATATGTGATACTTTCCACAGTGTGGGAATGTAACTTTCTGACAGAGATTGGTTATTCAAGATGGATACTGGGTAGGCCAGAGAATCAGCTGCGATTTGTAGACTTGGGAGGTTGTCTGCTGCTAATTTGGTGGGTTTAAGTTTAGTTAAGAGTTTTTTTATGTTGGAGGTAAGTACAGGAGAAAAAGAGAAGACAGTGGGGAGATTACTAGTTGAAGGTGTGGGTTGGAGGGGAAGGAGGTTGTGTTGTTTAGCTAGTTATAGTATGATTTGGGTGAAGTGTGTGTTGAATGATTAAAATTAATTGCTACTGGCCCTGTTATGCACTGGGACCTTGACTCATGATACCCATGAGAAACCCACACAACCCAACTGAACAAGGAAAGATGATGCACATGCTCAAGAGATCAAGCCTAACACCAAAGAAGTCAGTGTATATGAGTGAGAAATCAGTTTACAAGTAAATATTCATTGTCAGGGTCAGTAGCAATTGATTTTAATCATTCAGTAGTAATGTTTATGTGTGTGTGTGTGTGTGTGTGTGTGTGTGTGTGTGTGTGTGTGTGTGTGTGTGTGTGTGTGTAAGGTGGTATGGCCGAGTTGATTTACTGTGTGTGGGTATGCATAAACGTAAAGCACTTGTGCTAGCACTACACCCTGGCATCCAGGACTGGTGTGAGTCATGTATGGCAGAGGATTGAATTCACTGGTCACTGCCCCTGAGAACTACTTCCGCCTGGAGTTGCAAAGCTAGTTCCATCACCTTGGTTAGAAGTTGGGGTGCTACCTGAATGAAAGTGATGTCTGCTGGATGAGCTCACAACATGATTACATCAATGACCATGAACATATGGCCTAACATATCTGGATGTGTACACCTCAACATGTCTGGATGTGGACACATCAGTTGCTGATGGAGCAGTATAACTAATGCCACTACAGGAGTGGGATCTGGCATGGCCAAGTTAGCTAACACCTAATGATGTAGCAGTTCAACAGTCACATGGATGCTGGCTCTTACCCAGCAGATACAGTCACTGCATGATCCAGTGTATCATTCATCAGGGCCATGGAATCACCCACACAGTTAAAGCAGTTCCACATGTCAAAATGCACAATATGCACTATTCTGACTATCTCTTTGAAGTCCCTGGTGAAACATGCCTTTGCAACTGTGGCGGCCCTACCCATAAGTTGCTTGGCACCCACTGATGCAGCAACATTAGGTGGAGGGTGGAAAGCAGGTCTCCTTAGAGTACCTCTTCCATCCTCTTTGTATGGCAATTCACCCTCATGATGGCAATGGGGAGACTCAGACAGCTCTGCAACTGGAGTAACCACACTACCCTGATCAACAGACTTACCCTCAACTTGTCCTATTTGAGATGCTCAATGTCATGGGTATGCATAGGCATTCTGACTGTTTCCAAACTCTGGGCAAAGGATGTGTGAGCTGCAACCTCAAAGTCAGACTGACCCCCCCCCAAAACCCTAGAGTGTGGCTCTTTTTCACTGTCATCATCAACATATGTGACTGATACTGTGACATCGGGTGGTAGCATTTCCACAGTGCTGGTGGTAGGCTCACCTGTGAATGAATGAATAAAACTCAAGTAGAGAAATACATTAAGAAATAATCAGACTTATATGTTATCCTGAGTTAAGCAACAATAAATACAAGTGTAATTAAAAATGAATTAAGTTAGCTATCAAGAGAAATCCCATACATTAATAACATAAAAAGGTATACCTATACCATTTGCAAGTGGTCATGGAATCTCAGTACCAGATGTGCATAGGCAGATAAAATGGAAATAGAAATAGGGATGATAAGCATTATAATGAAGGTGACACAATAAACAGAAATGTCAAATACATCTGCATATTATTGAAGATCTTATACACTACCTATATTTATCCATTTTGTCTTTCCACTTCCCCTCTCTCCCCTCATTCTGTCTTTCTCTATCTCACTATCTCCCTCTCTATCTTTCTCTCCCTGTCTCTCTCTCTCTCTCTCTCTCTCTCTCAGTGAGTGGTTGTTCAGTGGCAGGACCACTGTCAGTAGCCCTGCATTATTTTGTTATAGTAGTGGCTCTTTGCCTTGGTGATCATGTCACTGGTCTGATGTCTGATGTGTTTGCACTCACAGTCATGGCCCCCCACAGCACTGACATCATCAATCACCTGTTACCAGATACAGTAAGCTAAGACTTTCTCTAATGTGTGAGATCCATGTTGATGGACTGCTTGCACAATTCTCAGCATTTGAGAATGCCGGATTAGTGGGACAGATTTCTTTGGAGCCATATCCCTGTATAGGATGAAAAAAACAAAAAATAAATATATGTTTCAGCAAAGGAAGCAAAGTGACTGACAATAAACAAATATGAATGCATGCAGGCATCATTAACAGAAATTAACTTACTACTCTTTAGGAATACACACATGTAATGTATAAGTAGAAAGTGACCCCCCCAAAAAAAATTAATAAACTACAATGACAAAACTGCTAAGGATGAAAACATTGTGTAACTCCTCAATAGATAGCAGCATTAACAATTAATCAAAACCTAGGAAATTGATAATTTTATTATTTAGACTAACCTTTATTGATGTCAGGCATATATAACAGACTTAACACAGATGATGCCCTAAAATGTCACCTTGACATTGCTACTAGTCCTATAAGAATTTGTTCTCATGTGCTCACATTCTCAGTGAAATGTTGCTATAAGGCATATAACATTACCTGAGATACTTCAAGCAACAACTGATACACCTTCTATAGCAACACCAATGGACAAGCTGCAGACATCATGCAATGTTTTTCTGAACTATAGTTAATCACAACTATTGAAATAATTTTATTTATAATGAAATATCACAGACCTTGACAGGATTTATATGAAAGTCCAAAAAAGTAATGCAATTGCAGTAGTGAAATAGCAGTATTACAAGGTGGTGAACCCTTGCAGTCTTCCCTACTATAATATGAGTGCCTCAACACCAAGCTATGCATATATAGTGGAGATTAACTCATGTGGGCACTGTGAAGTTATAAATCTGGTGTCAACTCATTAGCTTTCATGAAACACTCAATCTTCTTAAAGTGCTGGGTAGGTAAAAATGGCATGAGGACCTACACAATGCTGTGTACATGCCCCAGCATTACAAGAATGAGTACTGAGAAGTGTGGCTTTCTAAGGGCTTGGATGTATGAATGGTTAGAAATAATGCAGTAATAATTAAGTGGTTACACTACTGCCACTTTTATGAACACTTACTGAGTGTATGTGAATGAAAATAGACCTAAGAAAAATTCTGGTCTTACATTGACTAATGAGATAACATTTATAACAGTTTTATGAATAAATGCTTATGACCTAACGGTGCCTGTGGATAAAAATGTGTTGGTACTTCATATCAAATACTCAACACATAAATATACAAACAAATATTTTCTAACTGCAGTTTAAATTGAATTCATTGTAGAAACACATTCAAATAGAATACTGCTCTCTAAAGAAAGAAAAGGATAAAAATACTCATGCATTGCAAACATTTGTTACTATTGTAACAGGAATTATTAGCTTAACTGGTATAAATATCCCATTCATCTGGACATGTACGAGAAATTACAAAGGAAAACTGTGATAAAATGCTTATCTTAATGTCACAGCTTGAGTATATGTAGTCTATTTTCTTTTCTTTATAATATGCATGTATATCTGATAAATCGTGTAAATCATCTCAAATGTCACTGGTTAATGTCATGGTTTCAAGGTTCAAGTCTAGAAAGGGTACTTTTTGTGTGAACGTATGATGTTTAATGCATGTATTTACATGGCATAATACAACAAAGTTGAGAAAACATCACAAAGAGTGTTAAAAATCCTTTTTTTGGCTCCGTCATTTGTGGCTGCACATTGGGGACTGTCAACACTAATTATCAGTGAATAACAGTTTACTTCCTAAGGTAAAAAGTCAGAAATTTAATTTTGACAGCCATTAGCAGTGCAAAAAAGACATTTGCACTTCCATCAATATTCCTGATAGTGCTGAGTGAAGAAAATGTATCTGTCAATTACCTGTCTCTGTGGCTCAAGGTGTTAATGCAGTGTATTTGGAGAAACATCAGAGGTAACACTGGTTTACATTTAAACTAATGGCACATTTAGTGATGGGCTCAGAATAAGCAGTGTCACAGAACTAAGCAACCCGACTCTGCCTAATGAATGCTAAATATATTACCTTTACTCCATGTGAATTGCTGTTAAATATAACCCTAATCATATTTTATTGAAATAATGCTTTCATATGTATATTGCTAAAATGCTTTGCAGTGACTGTCAAACAGAGTCACTATGTACATTTCTCTATGACTCAACATGTTAATACAATAGCATAGGTGTGACAGCAGCAATAATGTAGGGTTTGATTCCAGCTTTTGATAAAGTCAAGATACTGTTCACAATAGAACCATTTTTTTTCTTGTTGAAAACTGAACTACTATTAGTAGGAACACCAAATTTTGATATGAATGATGTAAAAAATTACATTTCTTAAAGAGTGTGAAAATAAAATCATAAATATGATGAATGTGGAAATATTTATAATATATTCTTGAATAATTATCTATATCTCCTAAATAGTAATCTTGACAGTAATACATTTGTTTTAAAATATATCATTATTACTTGTATATGGTGTATCAAAAATGAGACTTATGTAATCTCCTGTGTGGCCCCTTTGTCAAGTACTGTCATTACCTGAAAGCCTTATGTTGTGTAACATAAATGCAACTTATTATGTGGCAAACACTGTGAAAAAGGATCCATGTGTCATGTTAATTTCATAAGTGCTGTGTTCATTGCTAGATATACCTTTACTTAGATTTTATTGTTGCTTGATTTTATTTCATTTCAACTTTTTTAGCATCTGCATTTGTGCTCCACTTAACAGTGTATAACAATGGTTCACATCTGAAAGCATAAACTCAAAATTTTAATTTGGGCTGACAGTAGAACAAATGAGACTGGCAATGTTGCACTTTCATCAGCACTATGGACACTACTGAGTGAAGAAAATACATCTGTGGCTTGCCTTTCCATGTGGCTGTGGGTGTTAAAGCAGTAACTCTGGAAAAATAGCAGACATAATGCAGGCTTCAAATCCAGATTACAGATCATTTTACTGAGGGGTCAGAATACGTAATGTCACAGAATTTGTATTAGGAATTGAATATCATATCATATATTTACTATTATAAATACTGTAATGATTGCTACATAAGTCAATGATAATCTACGTAAAGTTTATGTGTATCAGTGATGATAGTTAATTTAAAATACACTTGCATCGATATAAGCTTCACAATAATTATTTTTAAAAATTTGACGCATCATATGTAATTATTATGTGTGTAGGACAGTATGTCATGCAAAGTATGTATGGCACTTACCACATATTTTACTCAGGTCTTGAAACTGAGTGCATATGAAATTTATTCACATGAAATAATACTGGCTTTTACATATAACACTATTAACATGACAAGTGAAAGTCATCCACATACAGGCATGTCTTAATTACATCTCCATTTATGTTGAAATTATTATACCTGAACTTACAATTTAAAAGCATTAGTTCTGCTTGGGTGGTGACAGTTAATAAGCAGCATTTAGCACTTTAGCCTTCTTGTAATCCTGAGTCCAATTCCCAGGAGTTGTTACTCAAATTTTGTATGTTACACCAGCACATTGTGCATCAATTCATAACATTTTAACTATAAACAAAAATTATTTTACCAACATCATAAAGCATTTGATGATTTTACAATGGAACATGTGTAAGTATGCATGGCCAAGTCTCGATGCCATATTTCACACTCCCACTGTATTTGGAAGGAATCATTCTCAATTTCCTGCCAGGCCATTTCTGTGCTTTCAATTATACAAAGACAGTTTGCAAGGCTGTGCATCATTGTGCAGAGGCTGGTACATGTGAAATCTGAACTGGGCTCCATTTCAGACACCTACTTCTAGGTGTCTTTCTGGAGATATGACAGATAACGGTGAGGGTATTGCTCCAGTTAGAGCCCAGAGATGAGGTGTTGAGGAGGCCAGGATCTTTGTGGCAATTCTTTTAAAGTGCTATCACTGTAGGCTTCTGCATAGGGGCTATACTGAGTCTCAGTACAAGGCTGAGGCTTGGAATGACTTGACCAAGGCTGTCTCCAGTGCAACTGGAATTCCAGGCATTGGAGAACAATGCTGTCACCATTATAGTGATATGTGAAGGCACAGGCAGTACCTCCTGAGCTGATGGGAGGTCAAATTTAAGACTGGGAACAATCCTGAATTGTGATAAGTATACTTATCAATTATCAGTCAATAATATACCATGGACTGGCCAAGCAATACAATTATTCATCATGCTTGTTTTTTGTCTGTTTTCTATTCTGCCCATCTGCTGAAGGGATCACTGAGAATATAGAGGTGCATCAGGAATGACTGAGCATAGTACCTCAGGATTTGTAGTTAATCTTAAATTTTGGGCAACAGTCCATATCAGCATAAGTATGGATTTTATTATGAAGCATACATGCCTGTTGCCATAGCTCTTAATCATTGCATTACCCAATGAGTAAATCAACTTACCTGATTGTGGATTCAATTTCCAGCAGCATCAATTGGTGTTTATTGCAGGATAGTATATAAAAATTATTTATTGCAATATTGAATAACATTAAAAAAATTCAGTTTTTTAACTGGATGCATTTTTTTTAATCCATACATTTTATATATATATATATCAGTCAACTAACGGTTTCCAAGTTATTTCTAATACCACTGAGATATATGTATTTTATAAAACATTAATGTCATCACATTATATCTGCATGTAGAAAAGGTTAACATAGCTATGTGTAGTATATTGAAATATTAATCTGACATGGCATTGATGTTATCTGTATTTTCTATTTCCCAACTCTATTTGCCTGCGTGTGTGTGTGTGTGTGTGTGTGTGTGTGTGTGTGTGTGTGTGTGTGTGTGTGTGTGTGTAGACACAAATGACCATCTGCACAGGAAGCTAGACTGACCACTGGGGTTCCACCTCCACAGGTGGCTGCAGCACATCTGTGTCCCAACCTGTCATCATTGCCTCCACAGCTTCTGCACTACCTGCTTCATCTGTATCAATCACTCTTCCCTGTCTGCTGGTGCAGTGATACTTACCAGGAGTAGTACTGAATGTAGCAATTTTGTCTCCTGTCAGGGACTGATAGGGCTGGTGGAGGTCATCATGGAGAGTGGCCTCAATGCCCAAATTTGCAGAGTAGAAAAGGCCCTGTGTTGAGTTACAAAGCCAATGCCACATCCTGCACTGACCCAGGGATCTGTGACAGCAGCCAGTTATGACAATTCTGAGGGTGACAGCTAGACTCTCACTTTGCTGAAAATAGGTGTGGATGCTTCTCTGATGTCCCCTACCTATCCTTGGTCATGATGTCCCCAACCTTTGTGTCCATCACTATTCCTGTCTGTCTTATGTGTCCTGTATGTCTGCACCTGCTATCTTACCCTCTTATTCCTAACCACCTTCCCCAAAAATCCTCTCTCAAAATAAATAAATAAATAAATAATTAAAAATGGGTATTTGCCCCACAAAAAAATTCACATCCAGTTCATAGCTCTCCACTTCAACTATGTGTCTGCTAGACACACACTTGATTTGGTCCATTTGGCCATACAACATTATTCTATTGTTGTCTCCCAGCCCTGATGTAATTATCCAAATTCATCAAATTCTGGTTACAAGTATACTTTTATGTTCTGATGAATTAGGTAGCTATGGTGCTCTCCCACTACCATCATATTCATTATTCTTCTCACTGTGTCCTACCCTCTGATTGCCCACCATTTTCACCACTGCCCTATCAAGACTTTCACATATTTAATCTGGTCAAAAATAGAATCACACACAACACACATGGCCAGAAATGGCCCATATAAAAGCCTTCAATTTTTGTCCTCAGCATTTGTGGAACACTTGGCATCATGCACCAGTGCTGAGTAACAATAAAAGATGTTTCACATCCTGTGGCAAAAACTGATGAGTTGTTTGCCTTAGAATGCTCGAACACAGTTGTAAATGTGCTTAACTCTGCTGCACTATAGAATCACAGACTGAAAGCACTATAGTGAGGAAGTTACTCTTGCATATTTGCTAGGTTGCTAGATGTAATGTACATCTTGTGAGATTTTACAATTGTCATTACTGTGATGAAGCTTGATGGCTCCATTCTCCCTTGCTTCACTCTGTTGTTACTGCCTGTTCAAATGAGTGAATTTAACTTTGAGATGTTTAAGTCTCTGTGTGGTGTCTCATGTCTGTAGAGCAATTTTTGCATAGTGTCAATGTTTTGAATCCAGAAGTATGTCAAGCAATTATTTAATGTTTTTATATTACTATTGTATATGTGCAGCTGTTAGCTACATATGCTATTAACCCACCATTATCCTGCTTATATCTTAATTATGTTTCTACTCACTGACCCCTGCTTGCTTCCTATTAAAAGCCCTTTATTGTACATAGCAGGACAGAATTATGGTGATAAACAAGACACCAGAGGGTTTGAGAGATTTTGCTTGCATCTGAAGCCATTCTTGGCAAGAAAAATGAAAGTAACTATCATTTGCACGTGTACTGCTTGTTCTCATTGCATTCTAAAATATTTATGTGCTATTTATTATTTTTTCCTGCACTTGCTTAGTTTTAAGTGAAATTGTCATTGCTTTAAGGGCTGCTGTTCTACAATTGCAGTACTCACTCTAAATACTGCTGTTTTCAGTTCTTTTAGGCATCTATTTTTGTGGTACTTGGGCTCCAAGCCAGTCATCTTACATTAAGAGGGTTAAAGTCTGCACTGCTGTGGCAGGAGATGGATTATTTCACCTATATGAGCTGGGAATTGCTAGTGGAAAGCATATTGTGTGCTTATCTGATTGGCCTGTGGGCATACCTAGTTTAAAACTTGTTTTTTTCTGCTTCAATATAAGGCCCATGTTTGCTTCGTGCAGAGGAGGTTAGTGTTGCCTTGTATATATGCAGTCACTAGCAGTTTTGCTTTCCTTATGAAAACTGCCTTTTAAATTTTCCAGTCCCACACTGCTCAAGGTGCAAGTAGTTTGTATGCTGAATAGCATACTTTGTACACTGAGCAGCATTGTCAGGTTTAGTTAGCTCTAAATTACATTATGACAGTACTCAGAACTATCACTGCACAAATAGCAACTGGTTTGCACATTTTGCTGAATCACTGTATAGATTAGCTGTAGATAACACTAAGTAAGCACAAATCCTTCATCTAGTTGCAAACACTCCCTATTCTTTTCCCTTGTAAAACACATATTAAGGACTTACAACCATGGATATGCACTTTCCTGCTATCAATACATCAAGCTAGGTGTACAAGGGCATCCAGAGGCAATGTAACAATTGCCTTATGCACACTGACAACCACTTATCTCTGAAACAGACGAATCAGTATGTGAGAGATGTAGTTACACAATGTCACTGGAGGCAATCTCTCACATACAGATACAAAAAATGCCAAACAGTTTGACAGCGACACTCACACACACACACACACACACACACACACACACACACACACACACACACACACACACACACACACACACACACAACACTCACCGCACTTACAAAGGACCAGACACATAGACCCACAAATGCAGAGGTACTCACATGTAACTTACCCAAATCTCAAAGGCCTCCCACATGCAGTCATCAGAAACTCTACATGCACACAAACAAGACAACTTCTGCCACAACACATTAAACCACATCTCATTTTTCTCAGCTACCAAGTCTGAAAGGCATAATACCACACAACCCAATATTTTGATCATAGGAGACTCCATTGTGAGACACACATATGTTTTTGCCACTTGGACGGATAAGGAGGAGGTTACAGTTAGTTGCCTGTCAGGAGCCAGGATTTGCCAGATCAAGCAAGCACTCAGGTCACTAAACTCCAAATACCAGTATGACTCAATCATATTCATGTGGTTGTAAATGACCTGAGACATACCTCCCTGGACTATATGAAGAGAGACAGCATTAAGTTCTCAGAATATGTGTCACAGGCAGGTATGGGCCTAGAATTCTACCATCTCCAAGGGTAATGCCACAATACCAATAGAAAATGATTGACTTTGATAATTGGCTTTGCTACTGGTATCATTCCAAAGGGGTCCAATATTTGTCAGCCTGAGAGAACATAATTGACAGGCCATGTTGCTTTGCCAGGAATGGTCTTCACTGTCACCACTGGGCTTTTGGATGCTGGCCAAAACATTATACACCCATATAGTGCCTTTTTTAGCCATTGCCAAACAGATAAACCTTCTAGCATAACAAAACCTAATCAGGATAAGCTAAAGGCATTACTGCTTAATGCTATGAGTCTCAACAAGAAACTACACTCCATGGAAGCACTCCTCACCCTGGAGAATGCTGAAGTCTGTGCAGTTACTGAAACATGGTTTAAAGCCATGGAAAGCACCCATGCAATGTGTGGATATAATGCATTTCACATGTTCCAATCACACACTGCACATGAAAGGGCAAAAAGTGGAGGTGTATCCATCTACATAAAGGATAGGCACACCTTGAGACATGTCAAACAATATGACATGCTTGAGCTACTCCATGTCCAACTAACCATAGGAAAAATCCATTACCATACCCTTGCTTGCTTCAGGTCAACCACCATGAATCAGGAAAGCCATAAATCATACCTGAATTTACTAGATTCACTTATCATTCAGCCCAGTACCATACTCTTAGGTGATTTCAACTACCCCTTTATTAACTGGGAAGCATACATGAGCACTAACATGCAGGATCAAAGATTTCTAGACTTTGTCAATGCAAATGCCCTGGAGCAGCTAGTCTGCACTCCCACTACGGGTACAAATATAGGAGTGTTGCACCCCCCCCCCCCCCAAGTCTGATGTCCTCACTAGTTAGACCAGAGCAAATCACAGAGTAAAAAAAAATAATAAATACATTCTTTTAAATTGTAGAAAATTGCTTGCTACAAATGTAAACAGTTGTTACAGTTAATACCTTCCCTGCATGGAGCTCAGGTTTAAGTTTTTTACTTTTAAACTGTAACAAACTGCTTGCTACAATGTAGCAAGCAGTTACTACAGTTTAGATCACACATAGAGCACTACAGTGCTCAGGTTTGACCACAAATGAGATTTCTCTCTTAAAGAGATCTTTGTGTCCCCTGCAATATTTTGCACATGGGGTAGCTGTCCCTTTCACCCCACCCTAGCTACTATGTTCCTGATAAAGATGCACATTGTATAATTGATTTACAATACCACAAATGCTTCCTGCTGAAATAATTGTAACCTGATGTTTGCTACATTTCCCCAATAGCTGATGTAAAAACACCATAATACTGGCATGTAATTTTGTTTTGCCTAAGTCTTGTCAAGTCTACCTATCCATTTGCATTATACACATAATACATCCTGTGCATAGTGATATACATGATGACAGTCATGCACACACAAAACATTTGTCAGAGGACTGGCTGTACATGATTTGCACCTCGATTTATGTGCCTGTTTATTTATGTCACACAACCCTAAGCCTCACATTGCATATACATATGTCACATCTCATATACTTAGACAACTGTTAGTATTTATATTAGATCATTATTCTATTTATATGCTAGTCAATGCGACAATTCTGTGTATGTGTCATGTCCTTCTGTATTTTGCTGCATACATACACAGCATGCAGGAACAGTCACAAACTTTCTACAATTCACAGCATGCACAGGGACTTAAAACCTAATCACCGCTATTAATAATAGGAGGGGCTGGAGGGATAGATCACCCCCACCCAATCACCTATGCTGGAACAAAAAAAAAACACATGTGAGGAGAGGCAGGGAGCTGCTGTTCAAAATCTTGACCAATGGATGGATAATGGATGATCGCAGATATACCCCAGGGATTTACCTCAGTGTCACTGCTCAACAGAGGCACAGCAAAAAAAATAATGGGTCCCCCCCATAAAGGGGTGGCGTAAGCCACAACGATGGGGGGCTAGGCTTGTAAATGCCCTCGGCTGCAACAAATGTATTTTAATCATTTAATACTATTATTGGAATGATTGCACAGGAGTCTATGATTCTTCACAGTTTTTCCACATTGTCATAGGTGTGTATACTGTTATATCAACATCAGTATTGTTTTCTTAATACACATAAAGCACTGAAAGGCTTACAATTCTTTAACCTGTATGTATGTTCTACCATGAATCATGTGGATGCAATTTATTGCCTTTGATCACTCCCACAGTATGCATTATAATGACAGAGTAGTTCCATATACCTGCCATACAGGTGTAGCCAGGCATTCTCAATGTAACCATGTGACTACAGCAATTTACTGAGTATATCTCAGGGAAGGTATAGTGGAAAACATACAGTTTGATTTTATAACTGTATAAACTATTGAACAATTAAGCAATAACCGACAAAGTGGTGTGGTATATTGAAGATTTACCCACAGTTGGTGTGATTTAATCATGAGGGTGAAGCCCGAGTGATTAAATAAAGCCAACTGTGGGCAAATTTCAATATACAACAACAGTGGAGTTGGTTATTGCTATTATACAATGACATTATTTAAGGAAAAAATACTTACTTTTCTTAAATAATGGGCCAGATTCACGAACGCTTGCATGGAGTCTAAGAGTAGTGTAAGTTGACAGACAGCCAATATGTCTGCCGAGCGATCCAGCAACAGCCGGCAGGGGCATGCATGAGAGCTCCTAAAACTACTCTTGCACAGACAGTGTTATGTTATGCAAATTACCTCATTTTCTGATGAAAGCTATGCAAATGAGGTAATTTTGCAATCCAGGGAACACTAACCTGTCCATGGAAGAGTAGAGTTATTTGCAGAAATGTACTCCATTGGTAATGGAGTACCGTTCTGCAAATAGCAAAACGGAGCTATGACAGCTCCAAATAAAGGATGCATCCAGATGAGGAAGCCAAATATAAGGCCATTGGCATTTGATCTGTTGAAAATTAATAAAAATCAATTTTTTTCCCCGATCTCCGATGTTTAAGCGTAGCGCAGCGCCGCACAAACGTGCAGCGCTTTAAAAACCAGGAAAAAATAAGCCAAAAATAGGCATTCTTATTAGAAATATTCTTTTGCCATGCAGGTGAGATGGCAGGCTGAAGACAACCTACTGAGTAGTGGTTGTTAAGGGGGTAAGCTCAGTTTGAGAGATGTAACCAAATATTTGTAGGCAATCCTATGCAAATAAGGATAAGGATAGCAAATCCCAATTTTCCCTGGCATGTGAGCCATGTCCCTAGAGTGTCAGTGTAGGAGTAGGGGAGTAGTAGAGTAGAAGATAGGTGACATCATGAGGGGGTATGTATGAAAGTCTGTAAGCTCATTGGAGCAGATTGGCTTGTGTTTGCTGTGAGTTACTCAGGATTGGAAGAGGCGTGTCTACAGTTGTCTTAACTAAAACCCAGAAACCGAAGGTGTATGCCGTGGATATCACTGAATTTTCTTGCAAACGTGCTTACACCGTGTGCGCACGTGTGCGCGTCTGTAAACCCACCTAAGCCTGTGTGCGCGCGTGTGCACCCGCATAAACCTGTGTAAGCCTGTGTGCATGCATGTGCACTCGTGTGTGTGTGTTTGCGCTTGTTTGCGCAGCGCTGCCCCCTGTGGAAACAGAAAGGGAAAAGGAAGGAAAAGAAGTAGTAGAAAGCTAACCAAGGAGAACTAGCAGAGCTGTCAGGTGAAATCAATCAGAATCAGCCAATTACACAGACACTACTCGAGCCCAGCCCAGCCCAGCCCTTAAAACTCTGCAAACAACATTCCCCCATGTTTTTCTCAGAAACACTGCAACACTGCAGTATACAAGAGAGTGAAAACTTAAAAAGCTTAACTCAGACAAAAAATGTTAGGGGCTGCCATTGCTATTTTAAGGCAACAAGTGCAAGATGCTGAGGGTGGTGCCATTGCGAATGCTGCTGAGCAACCCACAGTGAGAAGACGGAGAAGAGTGTACAGACCCAGGGTAACCTACCAGGGGCTACATGAGCTGGAGATAGTGGAGCGCTATAGAGTGGACAGAGACCTCCTGCAGCAAATTGTTGAGCTGTGCAGGCCACGCCTCACACACAGAACCAACAGAGGGGAACCCATCCCAGTGGAAACTAAGGTATGTGTTGGCCTAAGAATACTAGCAACAGGTACCTTCCAGAGACCAACTGGTGATATGATGGGGATTTCACAGGCATCAGCATCCAGGGTACTGCACCAGTTCCTGAATGCCATGTCAGCACATGTCGGTGATCATGTATATTTCCTCAATTCCCATGAGGCATTGGCCAGCAATATGCATCTCTTCCAGCAAATAGCAGAATACCCTGAGGTAGTGGGTGCAATTGACTGCACGCACATACACATCAAAGCACCAGCCAGTGAGCAGGGTAGGGCCTACATCAACTGCAAGGGCTTCCCCTCCATCAACTGCCAGGTCATGTGCGATGCCCAGGGCATAATACTGAATGTGTATGCTGGCTGCCCTGGAAGCTACCACGATTCCCATATCTGGCATCTGATGCAGCTGTACCAGACATTTGCCAATGAGAACATCCCTGACGGTCACCTAGTGGGGGATGCTGGATATGCACTGGAGCCGTGGTTGATGACACCCATCAGAAATGCACACACACCTGAACAAGAACTCCATAATGAGGCACACGCACAAACACGAAATGTAATCGAGCGTGTGTTTGGGATGCTCAAGTCATGGTTCCAGTGCCTGGACACATCTGGTGGAGCCTTGCAGTACTCACCAACTACATGTACCCAAATTGTCATGGTATGTGCCATGCTACACAATATAATCCTGCAAAAACAGCTGCAGCAGTAACAGCATGGGGCAAGGCCAAACAGCCCCCCACCATTGCTAAGGCCATCACAGGCACAGCGTGACTCAGAGGAGGAACAACCTGAGCCTGCCCCAGCAGGCAGAAGGAGGCGTGCCCAGTATGCCTTAGCCTTGGCAAAGAGGCAACGCATAGCACATACACTGGCTCAGTAGGAACCCTGGAAATGATACCTCTCTCTGACTTGCACATAAAATAAAAGGGATGCCTAACTTGACACTACCTGTTTTCAAACATGTATAGGGAGTGTACTATGTGCAGCCGACATAGGCAGCCCTGCAGCACCACCTGAGGCATGATTGCCATGTTTTAAGCAATATAAAGCAGTGCTAAGCAGCTTTTACCACTATTTTGTATATGTAAACAAAATTGCCTGCGCTAACTAGCGCAACGTCTGGCAACTTTGAGCAATGTTGGGCAAGGTCGGGCAAAGTTGAGCAAAGTCAGGTAAACATGCTCATATTTGCTGTACTGTTCCTTAAGCAGTCTGGTCTGCCCAGCATGAAAATAAAAAGCAGTGACAGGGCTCGAACCTAGGATACTGTGCACTACAGTCACAGTACTGAACCACTAAGCCATGACAGCATTAAGCATTATACTAGCACAGACACAGCAGGACAATTGTACACTAATGCAAACACAAAGAAATGCTGTATCATGACCCTAAAGAGGCATATGGGTAACCTCCCCCACAGGCCTATGCAGACAGAGAACAGCAGGCCAGGTGGTGTGATGTGGGTTGGGTAGGCTATGAAGTCGCAATCTAATATATGTGACATTGGATGCTAAGACCCGTAATGCAGTAGTATGCCTCAAGCCAGTACGATAGGCAACAGTACAGACTGAAATGGTGTACCTTACATAGCAGTGCAGGCCTAGCAAATGTGTATAAGTGTCAGGTGAACCCCTCATCCTATGTACACCCACAGTAACAATCAGGTGTTCCCCCGGGTAGAAATGTACAAAGAATAGCTGTCCCCCCTGTATGTAGAAATTTTGATAAGTCTATGCAAAGTGTCTCATGGAAGCCCTGCAGGCACAGCATGATCCCTGTTGAGTTATGACACAAAGATGAGCCCTGCAGTAAAAATACAACTTGATTTTCCACACACATATAGTATAAATGTGTATACCAGGCGTGCTCACACACTTCAACAAATGTAGTGGATTTCATTCAGCAACACACTGAAAGGCCATACTGGGCATGCTCACACATTTAGGCCATGTCTGAGTACAGCAGTGGGGCACACATATCTGGCAGTTGCATGTTTCACCCCAGGAACCTGTCACTATTCACCAGTCCTGCCTTGTGCACAGAGTTATATGAAAACAGACACATATAATATATTGGAACCCTGTCATAATCAAACTATGTACCACAGGTACTTAAGTTGTTCACAGAAAGTGAAAAAGCAAAGAAGATCAGTAAACCTGCAATCAGTATCATCAACAAACAGTGTGCACTCCAAATATTATCCAGTCCATGTTCTGGCAAAAGAATCTGTGAAGGTGTCCATAGAGAACCATGATGCTTCCTTCCGCTATGTCATAAATAGCAATGTACACTCATATATGTCCTGAGTCAGTGCAAACTGTAAATGACTCACATTGCCAACATCCTGTCAGGCAGGCCCATACATACATACCATCCTGTCACTGACAAAAGGCCCTATCATCATACCTGGAGACTGTGAATGCACAGCTATCACATATAGAATGGGTGAACAGCTCCTTCCAAACCTGAAAACATGGCGTCTATGGGATTACATTGTTTCCCTAGCTGTGTCATAAGTGAAATCCAGAACAAACAGAGCCTGCACCTGAACAGTCTGTTGAGACTCACCCTGTGTACAGGATATGAAACTGTTGAATGTGTTACAGCAACATTTGACACACTCCACAAGTGTTGGTGCACAACAGAACATAGGAACTATTGTCTTATAAGCCTATTAAGCCTGATCTGCAAGGCCATGGAGTCCATCATGATGGACCTCATAAACAGAGCTATTGGGAGCCTACAATCACCCAACCCTACCAATTACGGTTTGGTCATGGGCAGATCATGGTTCTCAAACCTGCTAGACTGTTTACAAGGCAGTCACCCAGGACATACATCAATGAAATGAGCTATACACATCCCACATAGACCTTGAAAAGCCCTTTGCCAACATCCCAGACACATGTTGTATCCACAAAATCAGCAACCTGTGCATAAATATGTCTGTCATCTGATGGATTGCCAACTGGGGCACAGATAGATCACACAAGGTAAGAATTGTGGTCTCCTGTACAAGCTGGTAACAACTGCTGTCCCCCATGGCTCAGTTCTGGGACCCCTCCTGTCTGGTGTATACTTTTCAGAAATATAGTCAAACACACGAGGGCTATGTTTAGCAAAGTTTGTGGATGACTGCCAAAAAGTTGTCATAATCAATGTTTGGGACTACAGAGACATCCTTAAAAAGGGTCTCAGTCAGACAGATGTGGTATCAAAAGTATGTTCTCGAGCTACAGTCATAGAAATACCACATAGGTGCCAACACCCTAAATATGGAGGTGATAATAAGGGATCTATGGACAAATGTGGATAGTCATCTGTACTTCCAGAAACACATTCACAAAGTGGTCAGAAAATCATGCTATGTGTTCCCACAAACTGCCAAGGTCTTTGCATGTAGGTCAAAGGAGGTTCCCTCTACTCATCAGTCATCAGACCCGTCAGAGAGTACCACAACACACCTGCAATGAATCTGACTTGGCACCTTCAGCAGCTGGAAAGACCAATGAAGTACCTCAACAGGAGGATTACTGGCCTCAAACAGTTGCCCCATGTAACAAGACTGAATTGAATTCGATCTGTACTCTGTTGCATACTGTCTACTCAGGAGATCTCTGCCCAACAGACAGGTCCATGTCATGGCAACACTCAGATCTGCTCTGAGTTACAGCTCAATGGCACTAAATATACAGACCCAATTGATATTGCCAACATCCTGGCAGATAGGATCAGTGTTAACCTTCATGTCACCCATGAAAGAGCACATCTCTATAATGGAAGACTGCAAAGTTGCTGTCATCACGGCTGCACAGGTAAAAAACACTCTCCAAAGCCAGTATCACAGCATCCATGGGATCAGATAACTTCCCAGGCTGTGTTCTACACAAAGTACAGAATGAACAGGCACCACACCGACGTACCATGTTCAGTCATAGCCTCACCTCAGGCTTTGTGTCTGTTGAATGGTGCACAGCGTTGTTGAATGGTGCACAGCGACGGTTATCCCACTACATTAGGGTGGAGACACCACTGACCCCAGGAACTAGCACCCCATTAGCCTGATGAGCCTGCTCTGCAAGGCCATGGAATGGATCATCATACAACTTATAAAAAAGACATTGTAATCTCCAAACTCTGGACCACAACCATGTTGGGTTTGTAAAATGCAGATCATGTCTCCTAAACCTGATAGATGACATTAAAGCAGTCACCAGAACCGTAGACAAGGGTAAGGTGTTTTGCACAGCCTATGTAGATCTTGCCACGGCTTTCAACACCATCCCACACTCTGGAATTATAGATAAACCCACTAAACTAGGTATAAATTGCTATGTCACAAGATGGGTTGCCAACTGGCTTACTGACAGAACACACACTGTGAAAGTAGCAGACTCCAAGTATGACTTTGGACCAGTGATGAGTGCAGTACCACAGGGCCCAGTCCTGGGTCCTGACCTGTTTTGTATCTACTTCTCTGAAGTAAACTTTAACATGGAAGGTCTGTGGCTAATGAAGTTTCCAGATGATTGCAAACTAGGAGCCATAATTGTAAATACTAAAGATGTGAGCATCCTACAAAAGGGCCTCACTGAGACAGATGGCTGGTGTCAAAGCCATGGGCTCAAGCTCAATGCCAAAAAGTGCATTGTCATCCCCTTTGGTAAAAACTCTGTAGCCATGAACTATAACATAGGCGGTAGTATACTTAACACTGAAAGTGTGATAAGAGACCTTGGGTCACAAGTGGACAGTGGGCACACCTGTGATAATCACATCCCCATTGTAGTCAGGAAATCCTTCTATGTGGCACACCTCATCACAAAAGGTGTCTCATGCAGAATAGAAGAGGACATTGTTCCCCTCTACTCATCACTCAGTAGATCCATAATGGAGTGCAACTCCCCTTTTGCTATGTACCTCACAAGACATGTACAACAACTGGAAAGCCTGCAGCAATACCTCACAAAGAGCATTAGCAGCCTGAAATACATGCCATACACAGACCATCTCAAAATGCTCCAGCTGTACTCTCTCGCATATCGCCTACTCAGAAGTGATCTCTGCCTAACATACAAAGCTATGTCAAACACACAGCTGTTGGACATGCTCCACGTAAAACACTCACAATTCCTCTGATTTTCAGCCCCAAAACCATGAGTGAAATACAAAAGGAAGGGGTGTATCCATTTACCTTATGGATACCCACACCTTCAGGTTAGTGGCATAGCATGAGGCCTTGGAGACCATGCAAGTGCAACTAACATTGGGCAAAGCTGCTTATCAGATTGTAGCCTGCTACAGATCACCTACCTTGTCTCAGGAACCTTACTCAGTACTCCTGAGAACAGTGGAAAATATAAAGGTCCTATCAAACACCATTATATGACGAGATTACAACTACCCAAACATTGAGTGGGAGAATTGCTTGTGTACAACGCTCTTTGCCCACTGTTTCCTAGAGTTTAAAAACTAAAACACCCTGGAACAGCTGGTCACCACACCCACTATAGGTGACAACATATTGGACCTGATCATCACCAACATGGGATACCAGTGTTCCACGATGGAGATAAACCCCTCGCTGGTAATATCAGATCATAAAGTAATCACACTGGACATCCACATCCCACCCCCCACCCCCACCCCCAGTCAAGGAAACCACTGTGAAGACATTTTTAAAAGCAAACTGCACACTTCCCAAGACCAAAGTGGAAAGTTCCAAAACCTCCTTGCTATAGGATAATGCTATACATTCTGCCAAATCATTTACAAGTGCATACTATGAGCATCTACAGGGTTGCAGGGATCGAGGCATGCCAAATAAAACCAAGATGCGCTCCTCCAAAAATAAGAAACCAATCTGGTGGTCGTCGCCCATAAAAAAGCTATACAACAGAAGGAGGAAACAAACACATCATAGAGCAAACTTCACAAAAGGAAAGGCATCACTGATCATTATTAGGAAGACACAATGATCACTCATAAAATAATTCAAGGCCAGTTTCTAAAGACAAATTGCCAAGGAATGTAAGAATAACAACCACAAATCCTTCATTAGTTATACCAAACATTTAGGTGACAACTTCCAAATATGCTGTCAGCTACTGACAAATAGCAAGAAATACACTGAACCAACTTACATTGCCCACATCCTGGGGGGCAGGTTCAGTGCAAACTCCACTGCCATCACCCCCAAATGGGCCTGTGTCCATCCCAGAAGAATGCAGAGCCCCAGACTTCATGGACATGCAGGTAAAGACAGCCCTCTCCAAAGCTAAGAACACAGCACCAATGGGACAGGATGGTGTTCCAGGCTGCGTCTTACACCAGCTCCAAAAGGAACTACACCCTCGCCTACATTCACTGTCCAGACTCAACCTTACCACAGGCTATGTACCCAAAGAATGGCATACAACAACAGTCATCCAGCTCCACAAAGGGGGTACCACAACCTGCAAACCATTGCCCTATAGGTCTACTCAGCCTGGTCTGCAAAGTTATGGAGCAAATTATCATGGAACCCATAAACAGAGACAATGGGGAACCTCCAGACACTGGACTCTACCCAACTTGGCTTTGTTGAAGGCAGATCCTGCCTCCTAAACCTAGTTGACTCATTTGAAACAGTTACCAAGGACACAGATGGAGGTGAAAGTAGTCTACACAGCCCACCTAGACCTCACTAAGGACTTTCGACACCATTCCCCACTCTGTCATCATGGACAAGCTTACCAGCTTGAACATTAACAGCTATGTCACAGGATGGGTGGGCAACTGGCTCACAGATCAAGCACACAAGTTCAGAGTTGCGGGTGCCATGTCTGACTATAAACCAGTCACAAATGGCATCCCACAGGTCTTGGTCCTGGGACACCACCTGTTCAGTAGATATTGCTCAGAGTTACAGGCAAGCATGGGAGGAGTATGGCTGAACAGGTTTGCAGATGACTGCTAACTGTGGTCCATAATCGACTCTATGGCTGACACAGACATCCTCCAGAAGGGTCTTACAGAAACCGATATCTGGTGTCAAAACAATGCCCTCAAGCAGAATGCCAAAGAATGCGTAGTCATCCCCTTTGGATAAAACAAAGTGCACACAAATTACCACATAGGTGGTAATCCAGTATGTACGGAGAAAGTAATTATGGCCCTGGGGAATCAGGGAGATAGTAAACTCTCCTTTGATAATCACATGGCCAAAGTGTTTAGAAATTCCTTCTATGTAGCCCACCTAATGTCACCTAATGTAACCCACTTTGTCTAGTCTGATGATATCACCATCATACAAATATACCTGTGGAAAGAAAAACACCCAGTAATGTGTATAGTGCGTTGTGTAAGTGCGTACTCTTCTAGTATCATAAAGTAGTTAGGTAGGGGTTTGAATCCTGCACTTGACAACTGCGTGTGTGTATGATCTCCTTTGAGAGGAGCAACCATTTTGGAGACTACTAAAACACCTTAAAAGTGGTATACTTATCTTTGTCAAGTCTGATGATGTCACCATCCTACAAATATACCTGTGGAAAAGAGAGCTCCTAGTAATGTGTATAGTGCGTCATGTTAATGCGTACTCCTCTAGTATCATAAAGTAATTAGGTATGCAGTTTGGATCCTGCACTTGACAACTTTGTGTCTGATCTCCTTGGAGAGGAGCACCCTTTTTGGAGAGTAGTAAAATACCTTAAAAGCGGTATACTTATCTTTGTCAAGTCTGATGATGTCAACATCCTACAAATATACCTGTGGGAAAAAGAACTCCCAGTAATGTGTATAACGTATTGTGTTAATGCATACTCCTCTAGTATCATAAAGTAGTTAGGTAGGAATTTGAATCCTGCACTTAACAACTGTGTTTGTGTGTGATCTCCTTGGAAAGGAGCAACTTTTTGGAGAGTAGTAAAACACCTTAAAAGTGGTATACTTATCTTTGTAAAGTCTGATGATGTCACCATCCTACAAATATACCTGTGGAAAGGAAAACTTCCAGTAATGTGTATAGCACGTTGTGTTAATGTGTCCTGCTCTATTATCATACAGTAATTAGGCAGGGGTTTGAATCCTGCACTTTGTGTGTGTGTATGTGTGACACTGTTGGTCAATGTGTAGTGGGTTTTGCTTTTACTACTGTATGACAACAGTATGTGCATTGCACATGTCAGGTAGCTGTGTGGCAAGTACATATACGTACATGTGACCTCAATTATTTCATAGGTGGGAACCCTGCTTTCTCCATGAACACATTTGTCATCTTTGCTAGAGTGTGCTGCCGCTTTCCAGACCTTAGGTCACATCTGTATGCTTGTGACAAGCCCAGCCACTGCAGTGATCCCTGGCCTACGTCATCCGTGTCACACACACTCATTACGGTTTCTATTGAATAGTGTGAGTGAGGGTTTATGGCTGAGGTATATTTCCGACCTGTTCAAATGCAGCAAAGTCTGTCAATGATGGCTATTCATTATAGGTGTACAACAACCTTTGTGGATATGCATGCAGACCCCTTATTGCTTATGTGATCCACTGAGGGATTTCAAAATACCTTTGGAAATGTGATTACCAAAGGAGAGATGATGTAACACTTGGCTGCATGTACACATTGGTACCTGTTCAACATGTTGGTGGCTACCACCTATGTGGTACTGTGGGGATACTATGTTTTGTAAAGGTGGATGACTATGCTTTAGTTGGCTTATAGCTTTACAGCATGGGTTTGACAACAGGTATCTGTCTGTATGATACCCTTGTGGAGGATGTGTGTGTCATCCAGAGAATGGATTATAGGCCACAGTATGCATTTCCAGATGTGGATGGACATATCCCTACTGTGATTGCTTGTACCTAAGAGAGCTATATGCCAAACAGGAGTGGTTTCAGGAATGGGTGCAGGTGAATACCACTGGTTACTGGCATAGTATAGTACTTGAAGGATCCAAATGTTACTGTGTGTCCTACATCTGTGTGTCAGTTGTCAAGACATCATCTAACAATTGTTTATGGTCAGGCTGGAATGGATTATAGGCCACAGTATGCATTTCCAGATGTGGACGGACATATCCCTACTGTGATTGCTTGTACCTAAGAGAGCTATATGCCAAACAGGAGTGGTTTCAGGAATGGGTGCAGGTGAATACCACTGGTTACTGGCATAGTATAGTACTTGAAGGATCCAAATGTTACTGTGTGTCCTACATCTGTGTGTCAGTTGTCAAGACATCATCTAACAATTGTTTATGGTCAGGCTGTTGAGGTTATGTATACTACCAGAATGCGAAACAATGACAGTAACAGTATCACCCACAGCACAGTATCAAACCATGTCATACACACATGTGTACTCAAGTTCCACAATGTGTGTAGTACAATGCATACTGGCCACCAACAGAAACTATGGAGTGTTAGTGTGTAATACAGGGCATGCCACCCTGCCCATGTGTCCACTATGCATGTACATGCAGACAGTGCACCTCCACCATGTTCACAAATGTACACCTGCAAATCTGTGCTATACACATCCCATACGTACTGTCCACTCTCTAACACATGCTGCCAATACTACACACGTCAGCCAAGTGGTACATGGGGTGGACAATACACTATTGGAACTAACACTGGTGTAAACAATACTACATAGACAATCATAGCTTTAATGCATCATGCTTGCTCAGCTACACCTTCAAGGATATCATTACACTTTACTGCTGACAACATGTTAACATTGCTATACTGGTATAAAGTCACCCTGTGCATCAGCACCATGGTAGCCTGTTCCTGCATCAATGTTACAGATGACAGGAGGTGGCACAGGTTTCATCATATGCACAGGGTATGTTGTTGGTTTGCCAGAGGCCTACATTGAGCCATACAATCGACATGTGTGTGTGTGTGTGTGTGTGTGTGTGTGTGTGTGTGTGTGTGTGTGTGTGTGTGTGTGTGAGGGCCAAGAGTACTGCTATGGGCCAATGTTGATGTAATGTGTGTAGGTATGTGTTAGCCCTAGGTGTCTGATTTATGTGTGTGTGTGTGTGTCTGCATGCACACAGTTCCACCATGTGACTGCCATATATGGGGATTTGTGGGACAGCCACAGACTGTACCTGCCAGGCTTTACAGATCACCATCTCTGGCCATGGATATGGTACCTGTGCCTGGCAGGTGTGCTACTGACAGCATCAGGTACTAAGCCAGACTGGGTACTATCCTCAGAGGTGGACAGATGTACACTGGACCCAGGTCCCTGTTGGGACTGTCCAGAGCCACGTGCACATGGTCTTCTAGGACGGTCTATGGACAGCCCACCCCCAACATTGCTGGGGCTGGTACTGGCACTATGGGAGCAGCTGTGACTTGAGGGACATCTGTGGTGACTGCCAGCTGCTGATGTTGCTGGCATATGTCCACGTCCACATCTCAACCATCCTGCACTGTCCTGACACATGGACAAGACATTGCGGAGGACATCTAATGTCTCACCCCAATGTCTATCAGTGACCTCAGTGTAATTACAGATGGCACCTGCTAGGTCATGGATACTGTCAATTACAGCAGTTTTATGTGCCCTCTGTGCCCTTAGTCCCTGTATGGTGTACCGTCCCATACGTGCCTGTGCCTCCATGACAGCCTGGAACATGTGTGAGATTGTAAGACCTGTGGCACGTCTGCCAGGGGCACGATGAGCACAGTGCTCCAACGAGACCCCCTGGACATCTGCCTATGTGGTACCATTCCAGCCATCTGGGTATGGCTGCTGTGTTGGGATGCATGTGCCATAGATACCACACTGTCCTGGCCAATGCCAACTGTACACTGTCCCTCAGATAAGGGCATTGGTGATGGATGTATTGGCAGTATGACTGTGTGCATGGATAGGGTGGACACTTGTGTACTGTCGATTGGTGGCCCAACGACAGACCCTGACAAACATGCCTGTGCCTCAACACACCTATCCTCATTATCTCTATTTGGCTCAGTGACATCAGGTTCCCTACTGCAGTGAACCAGCCCAACCTCAGCACATTTGAGAGGAAGACAGGAAACACACTTTACGACCTGTACATGATGTCGGAACACATGCACACATGTACACATGAGCACATGCACACATCATGCACACATGCACACATGCACACATGAACACATGCACACATGCACACATGAACACATGCACACATGAACACACACACACATGCACACACGCACACATGAATACATGCACACATGCGCACATGAACATATACACACATGCATGCATGCACACAAATACGCTCCTCACTAAAGCAGACATACACACACACACACACACACACACACACACACACACACACACACACACACACACACACACACACACACACACACACACACACACACACACACACACACACACACACCACCAGCAATCCAGAACATAATAGCGGTTGATGGTGGGGTACAGTATCACAAGCCAAACAGTCATATCACACGTGGCAGCATGCAGGACGTGTGTTGCTCAACAGCATGCAGTGCGAGTGTAGACAGCCCTTGCTAATAACAGTATACATAGCTTTGATGCATGTGTGTTGTTGTTCAGTGATTGGCCTCATCCTGGAATGCAATGTGTACATGGACACAACATTGCTGCGAAAATATTAAAAGCTCTGCAATGTCCTGTGCGCCATCACTCACAGGTATACATACCATGGCTGGATGTGTATCTGTCTGTCACATAGATATCCATTTCTGATTCGAGCGTCTGTGTCTTTAGCAGATAATTGTGGACACAAGTTTAGCACATGCATGCTATGTATACACACAGGATGAGTGGTGCATGTATACCTGATGGAATACCATTGCTCAACATGGCCATTGTACAGTGGTTATGGTGAGTGTAGGACATATTGTGGACATGCCAGTGCCAGCCATGACATGGCATGCTACCACACAACTGCAACATTAAACATCACACATACCCAATGTGTGTCATGTGACCTATACACTCAATAGCATTACAAGACATAGGTGTCACTTTGTACAAATGGTGATTGCTATGCGTATTGTGTATAGGTGCATATGTTTGCACACACACAACATTGAGGTGCATAGCAATGAATGCTATGTGTAGTACTGTGGTTACTGTAACTGGATGGGGTGTAGTACCATGAGCCATCATAATGCAGCATCATGTGGTCACTCAAGGCTACTAATGTGTGCCAGACTGGCACCTAGCATGCTGTACCTGAACTGCAGTACCATTGCTACATTCACCATTTCACAGCCAGTTGTTACATGGGTTTGTAAGGTGCCCAATAGGGAACATTGCCTAAGATGAATGTGTTATGTGTTGAAGAGTGTCGCACAGCCCCATGATAGGCCTCTACTCCTCAGGTATATTATGTGTGCTGTGTGGATGATATTTGGGATACTGGAGTGTGACCTTACAGCGGGTGTCTGAATACGCCATGTGTAGCATATTAACGTGTACTGCGTATGACAAAGTTGTGTATGTTGTGTGCATGTGTATTGACTCTGCCTATACAATGTCCACTACAGTGTTGCCACAATTGTGTGGGATGCTCTGTGTATTGCATGTGTTTGAGGCAGCTACTCACGTTACTGAGATGTGCATAGTCTCACAGCAAACATGCACAGCATGCATTATGTGTAGGTGTGTTACGTGTACATGGCCTACACCTCACCTATGACATGCACATTTAATTTGCAATATTAAATGTAGAACACACTTACCAGCATGGGTCTGCTGCCTTGCTCTCACACCAGAGGAACCTACAAGGATATGAGACAGTTTGTCAGTGGCAACAACTGAGGCATTGCTACTGTGGGTTTGCAGTCTTACAGTAGTACAACGGTTGACAGTCACAGGCCTACAGATTATGTTCCAAATTATCAGTATTGCACAACACCAGGCTCCACATCTTCTAACTACACAGTAAACATCTCACATATGCATGATCTACCAATAGAGGTAACAGTAGTCTACAGATATGCCATGTTACCTTCACGCTCTGTGTCAACTTGCTGGGTGGCTCCAGCCTCCATGATGATACATGTTTGCTGTTGTTGTTGTTGGCCAGGAGCCATCAGGCTCAGGAGCAGCTCCTCCACTCTGGTGGGGGGGGGTGGATGGCTACCCCACCACCTGTGGCAAGCTGTTGTCTATGGACATCAGACGCACCCTGCCGGACATGTCTAAGTAAATCACTGCAGTGATGGTGTACCTGCTCATAGGTCCGGTTATGCATGCCTATGTCCTTTACCCTACGAACAACATCTTGCCACAGTGCAGTCCACTCATGCTGGTCCTGGCTGGTTCTTGGGAACAGCAGGGTGTAGTACTGAACCAGGCTGGTTGTTATTTGTTCATCCTCGGCTAGGCTATATGTAGGGTTGCGATGGTAAGCCACGACCCTGGAAGACAATGAAACAATATGTGTGAGCAAGTCATGTGGCACACTTAACATTCTAAAGTACAGATATCACTGAACTGACATATATAGCAACCTATTGGCTGACAGAGGATACACACTTTCAATACCACATATCAGTGCTCAACCCACAACTGCCTGACAGTGCCTGGCACGCTGTATATATCAAACCATGTTCTGATCAGCAACAAAGAGAAACCAGTATGTAAGACTATACAACAGTACATGGCACACTGTATGCGACACAATGCACCACCTAGCCACAGGAGGTATATATCAAGCTAATGCATAAAGAAATATGTCATCCATTGCAATGATTGTAAAGTCCAGTTACAGTATTACCAGTATACCACACTAGTTGTTGATGACAAACCCCTGCCTAACATATGTGCACATTTGTTAATATAGGTGGCATACTGCTGTACTAGACTATACATGTTGCTAGATACACACTTATATCCTGTAACACACATATGACCGAGGGCATGTTACAGGCATACCCACACACACATCAGACATACATACAAGACACAAAGGTATGGCAACCCAGATGAGCTTTACCTGTGTACCATACAGTACTGTGTGTCAGTACTTACAAAACCTTATGCCTGAGGTACGTAATCTGAGGACTACAGGGAACACACAAAACAGTGGTTCCAAGCAATGTGGACATACAGCATACTGTGCTGTTTAGGCCTACAGCTTTAGGTAGTACTACAGTTCATACAGGATTTGGATTCACCAGCAGTACCAATCAATAAGCATACATGTACTGCTTTAGCCTACAATGGCACACCCCAGTCGACACCAAGGGACTACGTCAGACCATATGCCATACTGCTTTTTCTGCCTAGCAATAGCATACACATCTTTTGCTGGGATCAGAGCTAGGACACAAAATACCATGACAGAAACAGTTTCCCACTAAGCTATCACACATATACAGAACTTTGACACATTCACCAACACATTCACCATCACACTTAGTCAACCTCACATAGCAATTATTGCAACAAGTACATGTGGGTGTGTATCAGTTCATAGGTAGGTAATAGGCTATTAGCCCTAGGGCCTATTGAAGCCTAGACATACGCTACCCTGGCCTTTGACACACATGTAATTTAATTTCACATGCCCCTGTCAAGCAGAGCCACAGAGGTGATTCCTGGGGTGTATTTCCTATCTCCCATCCAATCATCAGGATTATTCATGACGACTGCTAACAAGGAGCTTTGTTTGCTATTGATAGATGGTTTGTTCCAGAGTATGGGATGTCTCTGAGATAGGAATCTATTCTGCCAGCATGTTCTGTTTATTGAGGTGACAAGGTTTAGGTCCCTAGAGCGTGTAGCTCATAGGGATTGTGATCTGTTTACGTGGAGCATGTCCAACAGCTCTGGGTTTGACATAGCTGTGTATGTTAGGCAGAGGTCACCTCTGGGTAGGCGGTATGCCGACTCAGTCTAGCTGTGGTTTTGTGGGATGGTCTGCATAGGGCATCTGTTTGAGGCCGGTATTACTCTTTGTGTGGTATGTCTGTGGCCTTTCCAGTTGCTGTAGATTTCTTGTGAGGTACATACCAAATGGGGCATTGTACTCTATAATGGGTTTTATGAGTGATGAGTAGAGGGGAACACTGACCTATATTTCCCTGGATGACACACCTTATGTGATGAGGTGTGCCACGTAGACAGATTACATGACTAGTGTGGCACTGTGATTATCACAGGGGAGACTACTGTCCACCTGTGCCCCATGGTCACTTATCACACTTTCGGTGTAAAGTAGACTACCACCTATGTGGTAGTTCATGGGTACAGAGTTTTTGCCAGAAGGGATGCCAATGCAGTTTCAACATTGAGCTTGAGTCCATATATATATATATATATATATATATATATATATATATATATATATATATATATACACACTATATATATATACATACACATACATATAAACATCCATTGGTGTACATATAGATATACATATAGGCACATATACAGTCCACCTTTCATGGTGGGAATATCAATTATGCGAAGGTTGTGAGGTATACAGTTATGTAATAATATTGCACAGTCTTGTGCTGAATGCATTGAAGGTGTTCTCAGCACATGTAGCTTTAGCAGGCCTCACTGGCTGCAACACTGCAAACCTGTCAAATCATACCCACATTGTTTAACCACCACATGTCATATACCAGCACTGTATGCTGTCTTGTTTGCCTCACACTACAACCTACATAGAAATATGCACATAACAACATTCACCAACATATATATTTCCACCCTTCACAAACAGTTGCAGTATGTCCCTTGCTCTATGCACATGTACAGATGCTAATATATCTAACACAGAAAGATCTCTCTGTATGTGTGTGCCATACACACACAAGATCCACACTGTTGTAACTCCGTGGACCTCACGGCTGACCTGTTGGGCCTTACTGCAACTTGAACAGGTGTCACATGTGAGCACACAGTAATATTAGAGGGTGTATATATAGCTGCAAATGCTAGATTAGCATACTAGCCTGGTACAGCAGTTGCCAGTGCTAAGCTACATGTTAATATGACTATCATGCATTTGTTACTCTGTCACATCCATGTTTATATAGCTGTATGTGCTACTCCATTGTACACACTACTGTACAGAACACAGATAACATGGATCAGATGTTTGACATTTAATGCTGAGCTACATATGTCACAGTTATATCCCACTGCACACAGCTACACACTGATTTGTCCATGGCAGTAGTTATGTAGGGCATCTGTGCATAGATACATACTGCTGCCATATATGGATGATTCAAAGTATGTAGAGTACACTTCAAAAACATCTACTACATGCCAGTAAATACATATCTGTTACATACCTTTCATTTGTATGTGTTTGTGTTTTTCAGATCTGTGTGTCTTTTCTTTTTTTTTGTTTATTTTTTTTCTGTTGTTGTTGATGTAGATGTCAGTGTCTGTCTGTCTGTCTGTTTCTGTCTCTCTCTCTCTCTCTCTCTCTGTAACAGCAATGGAATGATTGCATGTGTGGACAGCAAGTACAGCCTGCTTTTATAGGTATCTGCACATGTGCATGTGATGGCCTCTGCACCAATTGCTGGCCACCATTTGGTAATTGCATGCAGCCTTCTGTTTGGTGATTGCAGTACTCACTGTCATAGCAACCCAATGCTATAAATTGCTAAGTCAGGTAGGCGTAGCCCTTTCAGCTTTCCAAAGTGGGGCCCATGCTTGTTTGCTGTGAGCACCGTTGTGTAAGTCAGAAGGTTGGTATACTTTTTATATCTGAAGCTAGGGGTGTAGCCAGTGATTTGAATGTTGTACTCAGACCTGAATGTTGCCACTTCCAGTACGCAGTTGTCAGTGTAGAATTATACTCACCCCTACAAATGCTAACACAAGATACATGGGAGTATGTAGTTTCTTTTATACTTATACAATTAGCTGCCATACATAAGTAGTTATTGAGATATATTCATTTGGCACATGAACTGTTTGTGAACTGCTATACTGTGAGTATTAATGTACTCACTTTTGCACAGTTTCTGCTTTTTTATTGTTGACATTAGCACAGGTTGCTCAAGAAAACTGGACAATTCCAGTACTGAGTATGCCTACCTACATCCTTGGTGGACCCTGAACACACAGGTATTTTGTACATTTGGGTGGGGATTGTCCTGCTATCATACTGTGTGGGGGTTGTAAAGTGCTGCTGTAACATTATTTACTGCTAAATGTCTGGTTCTGTTATCACAGTCATGTAATGCAATTCCACAACAACTGCTGGTAAAGTTCCACAGAACAGGTTTTGTGTTATGGCATTTCTATCTTTCCTTTACATTCACTCATTCTGATGCATGATATATCTATTTCAGCAACAACCTGCTGTATATCTACTGTGGCTTAGTGGTATTTCATGCAGTCTAGTATGTCCAAGGTCCGGGGTTCGAGACTGACAGATGTGTTTTATTTTGCTGCTGAGCAGAACAAGGGCCCTCACATGCAGGGTGACTCAGGCACTTTTAAGCAGTTAAAGAACCACGACCTTCAACCACAGGTTAGCAGATACTGACAATAAGGCACCGACCAGGAATGTAGTAAATCACAATTTAATCCACAGTTGTTCACATAGACTCTTAAGCAGTTGTAAGTGGGTTTGTGCGGGTTTGCGTGAAGCTTAGCAATACTTAGCTAAGCGCATACAAGTGCACACTCGCGCAAACTCGCTAACTACTGCTTAAAGGTGCTTACTCCCGCTAACCCCTGCGCTCATTTCTTTGAAAGAAAAGAAAATGGGGAGATAGGAAAGTGGTGAAAAAGGGGCACAAAGAGGGAAATACAGTGGGGAAAACAGCTTGGGATGTGCAGGACGGGTGTAGGGAAGGTCCATAGCTGCCCATTTCTTTAACAGCAACAGCTGTGCATATGCTAGAAATTTGGAGGGAAATATGAAACCTTCCACCCTTGAGAGAAGGGTGAGGACAACAAAGTATGTTGTACTGCCAATTAAATATCAGTTTAAGTGTCCAGCGGACATGTGTGCAAAATGGGCAGCTATGTATGGGGTGTAATTTTTTTTTTGGGAGCAGTTTGCCCTTTTTTTTTCAGGTGAGAGTGGAATGTGGGGTAGGAGAAGTGGGTATATTTGGGGAGGTAGGTTGGGGAGGTAAACAGGCAAGACAAACAAGATGCATACAGGGGTGGAGTATGACACATGTGGTGGGTTAACACCATTGACGGAGAAGGATGTTTGGAAATAGCAAGCCCATGAGCCCACAGATGGCAACAGTGGAACTGAGATCCCCAACCATCGGCATTCACCGCTGCACCTTCACAGCCCAAAAGGTTGCTGTGCTGGGGGCTGCATAGGAGGGGCAGGCTCACCCGTGAGTCGCGCCACACATGCCTCAAGCTGGTGTAGAGGATCAGCGACTGAACGCTCCATCTCCCTACGCACCACAGCCCGGACCATTCGGAAGTTGATAGGTGGCCCTCCTCCGGCCACGCTTGCACGGGGGGACGAGTCCCATCCCCTGCAGCGCTTCCACCTGAAGGTGGTACAGGGCCAATGGAGGAGGAGGTCCCGGGCTGGGCACCGGACCTGCTGGTACCAGGTGCCATCGCCAGCTGAGGTGGGACAGGTGGATCCACTGGGACCGGCCTTCCCATACGTTCTATGTTTAGGAGGATTTAATGACAATATGGGTTGTTAACAGCCAACAGCATTCCAAATTAGTTGTAACAGCATGCAGTAGTATTCCCATTAACCCAACACACCAGAGTTCCAACAGTTGAACAGCAAGCATAACACATGCATATATAGAACAGCAATGGAAATTCCAACAGCATGCAGGGATGATTGGTGGCAACAGGTAACTAAGCTTGTGGTATTTGAACAGGGCACATGCATCAAAGTAAATGCAGATATTTATGAACCAATAGGACATATGTCCCAACAAATGTTTTGAGATTAGACATACGTATTCACGTGTGGAATTGCATTGTTTATGCACATACAAAGGGTTTAAAAAGATACCTCCATTAACAACTTATATGTACTTATAGTTTACACTACATTCCTATTGACTGTAGGTATATATCCCCTACATGTATTATTACACTAGGCAATGTCTGTTAAATTGTGAAATGGGTTTTGCTAGTTCTTTATATACCTGACCTGTATCTGACATACAGACTGTCCAGGATGCAGATGTTACTGCTACGTATTTATATATTTTATTTATATTTATATTTATATATCTACATATCTGGATGTGTTCAGGTGACATTATCAGTTATATTTTAACAGCTCTCTACATTTCTAGCAGCACACTGACATTTCTGGGGAACACAATAACAAGCTACTCATGTGCCAGATTAACCTATACATGCTAGCCATTAACCAACAGTTGAGGACTGTATATATGCTTAACAGCTACTGGCACTCCCTTCATCCACTTTATATGGGCCTACCCAAGTGTGGGGTTGACTATGCTTAATACAACAGTAATATTTCTATAATCCAATAAATATAGATGCCGCTATAAATCCAAAGGTTCACTCGTCAAGAAAAAGCCAGCTAAACAATTGTAAATACCATACATGAGTGGAAACCACCACGATGAAGAATAATATAAAGACTACTGAGTAAAATATCAACTCATTTATTGTATAAAATAAAAGAAAAAGAACAGTTGAGTGCTTTCGTGTACATACCAGTACGCTTCTTCAGATCTTAACATCTACATTTTTACTGACCCCTTTTATACAAGAATTCAAGTTCAAAATGCAATAATTAACTAGTCAATTGAACAATTAAACAATTCATTAAAGATGCAGTACTGCAATGAAGTCTTATAGCTGCTTGGTATCACTATTAGTTCTAATGGCAAAAAATCTCAACAAATAAATAAACTAATAAATAAGTGAATGAATAAATAAGTAAATAAGTAAAAAAAAGCTTTAAAATACTACCACTCTAAAGGCAAAAAACTATACATTTCATAAAACGGAGGAACAAAAACAAATGCATGTATTAATGCTTGCTTACAGCAGACCAGTGCTCATCACTTCTAACACATATTCTAACACATATTATCCCCTAATATGTATTTGTGAAACACGTATAAGATGGATAAAAATGAAAATAAAAATAAAAATAAAAAATGAAAATAAAAATAGGAATGTAGATGAGGTATGAAGGATATAAAATATATAAAATACATGTTGCTGCATGACATATAAATATAAATACCTTGTATACCATATTACTTCATATAAAAATCTCATTATAGACTAATAATGAAGTCTATTGCTAAGTAAAAATAGATGTATATATACATATGTATATGTGGATATATGTGTGTATGTAGCTGTATAAATACATAATTAAATGCATGAACAGATAGCAATACATCTTATAAAGCAAACTCATATCTGCATGTATGATATGCTGCAAAATAAGATATAACAACATATATATATATAAATATAATATATCTAGCTTTATTATTTATTTATTGCCGCATGCTTCAAGTATAGACTTTATAGTTATGGATTGATTAAGACCAGATGATAAATGTGCTCACAATTTAAAAATCCATTGTAATTTCATAGTTTCCAAGTAATTCATGTTACTGCCCCCTCTTTTTCTAGGGGTTATCAATTGTAAGACTCTAAATCTAAAATCATGTCCCTCAATCAACATAACATGTCTAGCTAAAGCATTCTGTTGGTTGGACTTTTTAATTTCATATGAATGATTGTACATTCTATCCTTACGTCTTCTCTTTGTCAAACCAACATAGAACGCTTTACATTGTGTACATGTAGCTAAATATATGAGATTGGTACTATCGCAAGAAGCAAAAAAATCTAGGTTCAAAAACGTCATCTATATCTGGATGTATAAATACCTATGAGTCAGTAATCAAACTACACCTATTACACTTCCTACAAGGATATGTGCCCATCCTCATATTATATTCTGGACATTGTTTAACTAAAGGCTGTTCATGTTCTATATAAAGTAACTGCTTCAAATTTTTACTATTTTTGTAAGTGAACTTAGGTATTTCACCTACAATATCCGCAATAAGTGGATCTATTGTTAATGTATGCCAATTCTTTCTTATAATCTTTGTTATTTCTTTATTATCATTAGTGAATCTAGTAGTAAAGGTTACTCTCATATCCCTCATCTCCTCAGTAACTGATGTATAGCCTTTGAACCCAACATACCCCTTTCTATCTATATTACTATCTTTCTTAAGTATCATATCTCTGATTTCTTTCACCATAACTCTGTCGTATCCTCTCTCAATAAAAAGATGTTCCATTATATCAGCCTGTTCTTCTAATTCATTGTTCACTTTGCATAACCTGGTTAGTCTAATAAATTGACCCTTGACTATGTTAGAAAAAATATGGCGAGGGTGCATGCTGCTGAATATTTCTATAATGCAAGAGTACAACAACATATCGAAGAAAGTGACACGGACACATTCCAGGAATTATACCTTTATTAATTACATTACACACTTTTATAGAGGCTCTCTCATTTATTTGATATTATAGTGCATGCAGAAGACTTATTCAAGATGTATTATACTTTTATTAATGGGTTACAACACTCTTTTACATATGCTCTCACTTATTTTAAATAACAATACATGCAGAATAATTACTAACCTGCCTGGTGGTGCAGCCTTAGTAGCTTATCAGCATAGGCTTGCTGATTCGCAGCATGGACACCTGCAGCTGTGAAGTAAATGAAGTGATATTGAGACATATACCTATCCATAATATAGACTACAATAGCAATTCTTACATACTTCATTCCATGGCTACCTACTCAGTAGTGGGGCATTTTCCATCCCACGGGCCTCCTGTATCCACTAGTTCAGTCAGTCCTCCTTCTGTCTCTTCAGGTCTGAGTAGTGGTGTCTGACCTGTTCACCAGTCTGAGGGACACCTGTGACACTGGTGAGATCATGTGCTAGACGGTTCCAGGCTTCCACTTTGTATTCACTGCCCTGTAACTGGCTCTGCAGGAGTCTATCATCATGATTATGGACGAGAAGCTAAACCATCACTTTTGATTCCTTAATGCCCCACCGTTGCGCTCGAAAGCAAGAGCCCTCTCCAACACCAGCCATGTTGCCTGCAGATGGGAGCTACAACCAGTTATTGCAAGTATTCCCACCTATGAGGCTTAAATATGCCTCATTTCCCGCACTTATTTGTGATTGGCCAGTTTTGAAAACCTCAGCTGAAAGCACACCTGCTTAGCACTGGGCAAACATTCATTAATATGTATGTGTGTATTGAAAGTGCATGCATATCAAAAGCTGTCATGGCTTAGTGGTTCAGTACTGTGATTATGTTGCACAGTATCCCGGGTTCAAGGCCTGTCATTGCTTTCCATTTTACTACTGGCCAGACCAGCTAGGAGGTGTGGCTATGTTTAGCGACTTTGCTCAACTTTGCCCAATGTTGCTCTATGTTGCTCTACGGTGCTCTATGTTGCCCGACTTTGCCCACTGTTGTGCTAGTTAGCACGGTGCGCAGCTACACTCAAACATGTTTTGTTCTCGGTAGTTGGCACGATGCACAGCTCCACGCAAAGCCATTGTGCTAGTTAAAGCAGTGCTAAGCTATGAGCAATTATACTTAAATGTGCTTAATACTGGTAAACTTTGCTTAGCAGTGCTTCACATTGCTTAAGATATGTTACTTATGCATTCATCAGTATGCATAACCATTTCACCTTCTTATATATATATATATATATATATATATATATATATATATATATATAAAATATTGTTCACTACTACATAGGACATTTCAATGCTTTCTACTAAAATTTAAAAGATAAATGTCAGGAATTATTTTTCTATGCAGATTTCCTACAGAAAATAGAAATGGGAGTGATGGGACTCGAACCGGGAATGCCTCCTCTTTGTCTGAAGGCTCTACCACTGCGCTATTGCTATTTGGCTTAATTTGCATATAAGTTTCTTATTATCCTCTTCGATCTCTAAACTGCTAACTGTAGCTAAGCAATGGGCAAACCCGTGCAAACACATGCAAATACGGGCAGCTATATTGGGAATAATAAAAAAAAATAAAAGTTTTACATTTTATAATTGCACAGGGGTTTAGAATGTGGGGGAGTGTAGTGTTGGGTATGTACACATTTGAGCGGACTCCCTCATGTCAGTTAACATTTGCCGATTGAGGGACTTGCAGGGGTGTGGATTTTTGGACTGCTCGGCAGTCCGACATGCCCCCTGCACTTGTGCATGCTCCGTGTTAGCCTTAGAGTTGAGTCAGCATGCCCTCATGAATATGCATGGTGCGCTGACGTCTTCCCCTTAGGCTGCAGTTTCCGTGTAAGACTTATTTAGTCTTACATGGAGGATTAGTGAATCCCGGCCAATGTCTTTGTATAATGGCACATTACTGTTCTTCCATGGCTGGTGGTATACTGCTGCATTGCTTTGATGTACTGCGCATGAGTATGGAACTTGCATTCCCACACATACCCAGTACATCAATGCTTTGAAAAGAAAGCAATGGAGAAAAGAAAGTCTCTGTTGCTCCGTTTTTGTTTTTTTTGTTTTTTTGTATTATTAAAAAAAAGGTTTGGGCTACTTTAGGGGTAGGAGAGAGAGACAGAATGGAGAAAATGCAAAATAAAATCAGGTACTTGTCTTTAGTTTTAAATAACGTACCTGATTTTCTTTGTATTTCCTCCATGCTGCCTCTTGGGTATGTCCAGAGTACGGACTATAGTTTTTTTTTTAATTTTGTTGAAAAAATTAATAAAAGATTTGGAATATACGAACGGAAAGAAGTCTGGGTGACCAGACCTTTTTCCGTTGGTATATTGTGAGATTTAAAACGGGCACGCTGGTTGTGCTGCCAATCAGCTTACATGTTTTTGAATAATAATGGCCAGTCATTGTATAATTTACAATAATATATAACAAATACTTTGATAGCACAGTTTTTAACGGTACAATAGCCTTTCTATGTCTACAAGTGACAACAAATGGCAATAAAACGTCCCTTTTTGAAGTGCATAGGATGGGTTTATATTATAACTTCGAAGGTTTAAAACTTCGAATCACTAAAGATCGAACTTTAGTGATTGAAGTCTTAAAACCATCGAAACAAAAAAAAATACTAAATTAAAAAAATTAAAACTAAATAGTTTGTAGCCAGAGGGACAAGCCCCCCTGCACCCCTCACCCCCCCTACTTAAATATACCATCTCGGGGAATGCACTACATTGAAGTAAACAGAAATCTCCCCTACAGAGATTTTCATTTTAAACGTTCGATGTAGTGCACTTTCGGTATTCTCGTGTCGACAATATCGTATTTGATATTGCCAGACTTCGAGATTTTAATATAGACCCCATAGGACAATAGCTTTAGAACTCATTTACATTTTTGTCTTAAATGATAGGGGAATATAGCATACTGTTAGTTACAAGATATAACTTTCTTAATGCACATCTGATATGCAATAATTGCAGTATGTGCAATATAGCCTAATGTATTTACTTTCCATGATAACTGTTATCTTAACTGTGCACTTAAATCAATGTTACATGAATCACATTTACTCCCCTTTGTTACACTTTAGCCGTGTTCCTCTCACATCTATTATCAGCAATTTGTTTTTATTATGTACATGTCCCTATGTGGACAGAATTACTTTTATAGACGAAAATAAGTTTAATTGCTGTTTGTACAGTAATCTAGTTATATCTAGCTATACTTTCCTCGTTAAGTTTTCCCTGCCTCTTAATTATGCCATTCTAGTTGTCCTTGCCTTGTATTGTGCTGTTTGTACTGGAGATGTGTGTAAATACAATCTGTTATTTATATTATGTATTTGAGCCTCTATGCACCTGTTTATGGCCTATAACAGGTGTACTGACCAGCAACAGGTGCTGTTGATTGTGTAGGCTAGCTTAGCAGTTTGAATATTCAATAAGCACTGCTGTTCATTGTGCTAACATAAATGGACCATATAGGCTTATCATGATGTGTACACACATGTTAATCAATCCCCAGGTATATGTAGCATGATTTGCAGATGGGGAAGGTGTACTGTTAAAGTAAATAAACTCTATTAAATTGTACCTTATTTTTCAGCAGAACCATACAAAGTAGTTCAGCCAAAAATATCCTGCAAAAATTCCAAAAAATATTTAATCTAGATTAAGGACTTTTATAGAGCCATAGACTTTTCAGAACAAATGTACTTAAAATAATGCAATATAACTTATTTCCCTCTAATACACTTGTGACGATGTGAGGTATTACCAGCTATGCCAGGATAAGTAGGGCAGTAGATGTGTAGCATATGCCAGCACAACTAGCTGCAATGTTGTAAATAATTATATGTCATTTGTATATCATATTGATTTGTACAGGTGCTGTGTTGAAAATGTATTTGTAAAGTTGCTTGTGTTAAAAAATGTACCAACAGTGAGTCCTGACTGTACTGTAACTGATTAAATGTATATGTTTTAACAGAGGTACTGGAAGAGAAGAGGTTAATCTTAAGCCACCTGACTTTGAAAAATACTCTGAAATTAAATTACTAGGCCTGGGCCATAAAGATGTTACCTCACAGTTTTGAATGAAACCAGAGATGCAATGCCTATAAGAAGCATGGTTTGTTAATCTCTGGAGGAAGAGCAGACGTGTTAAAATCATTTTACATCTTCCAGATGCTGCAATAAACTTTAGCAAAGCTCAGGATATGTATTGTAACACATATGTACTAAATCCTGCCAGCCTCTAGCCAAGGTGGTAGCATGGGAACCAGAAGTCAAATGACTAGATGTATGTGATGTAATTCTGTACTCTATCACTAAAATGATTTTTAATATTGATTGAGACTGAAGTCTCAGAGCAGTCTATTTCTAGGAATCTGACACAGGAGGATCTCTCACCCACTTCATCTTGACATGCTCTAGTAAGTGAACCAGGGAATAGTAATTCTTTAGTTTAGTTAGGAAAATATAGTGAGATTAGTTAAGTACTGTTTTTATGTATCTGTGTGAATCTATTCATCTGTGTTATTTTAATATTTCCTGTGAGTGAAACTCTGGTGTTTATTGTAAACAGATATTTAGTATTTTCATGTTCTTTTATTATTTATTACTAAATATATTTAAACTTTTCATTGTGGCTAGTCCTTTGGAAAATATTTTAAACTTTGAGAGGACTTACATCTATTCGGTGTCACTGTGGCCACTCCTGAAAGCTTTACTGCATTGGCAAAACACTATCATTTGTATTAATATTAATTTTACTCAGTACAATTGGGTACCCTTGTAAGAACCTTCACAATAAGACGTTGTCCAGTTCGATTCTCAGCTAAAGTGTCTTCTGTGTGGAAACATGCGTGAATGGGTTTACCTTCGTTGAAGGTTGTACGTCAGGGCTGGCAACTCGGTACGTAAAAATCTACTGCCAATCATTAGCGGACCGGAATTCTGCTGTGGTGACCCCTAACTGGGAAAAGGCAAAAGATACAACATGCAACAACTTGTAAGAACCTTAGAGTAGCTGACTTTGGAGTGTCTGGTGGCAGTGTAACTACTTTAATGTCTGGGCAGAAGGGGGCATAGCTAGTAAATCTGTGCCAGCCTTTTCCAGGTGTGTGTGTGTGTGTGTGTGTGTGTGTGTGTGTGTGTGTGTGTGTGTGTGTGTGTGTGTGTGTGTGTGAAAAGCAAATCTCAAAGACTGCATATGTGTTTCAACTGCTTGGAGCAGGGACACGAAGCACTGGTTTCACAGAGAAAGTGATGGAGGACTTGACTTGGGCACTTGTCTGAGGACTCAACTCTATAGCTGTGGCAGTGGGGAGTCTTACTGGGGATCTGGAGAGAGAGGGAAAACCAGCCCCCAGACTGAGTGTTCCTTGTGTGCTCTTAAGGGAAATTGTGCTTAATGCAGAGAGCTGATCTGGAAATACTGGGTATATCCATTTTGTTCCAGGTAAACATCCCTCTCCAGTGTCAGTGGTGAGCATTCAGGCCCCTTGATTAGTGGCTCAGAGTGGGGACATTACAACAGTCATTAACACTTTACTAGACTTCTTTTTCTTTGCTTACCTAGCAGTATCCATACACAAATTGTTAGACATTGTTTCTATCTATTCCTTAACCAGACTGCTCACAATGATTGCATTACAACTGTCTGTATTCCTTTATCTCTCCATTTCAGCATGCTTAACATCCTGTCTCTACCCAGTACACACACCCCAACAGCACCACCATTATACAAAACTGCCTTACCATAACTCCTCCCGTGCTGTCATCTCCCCATATCTTTGTCAGACCATCTATAGTCATCTATTCAAATACACCTTCCTAAAATAGAAATGATTCCTACTTTATCATAATTCTAGTCTTAAACTCAAACAAAAAAAGTTCTAATACCCATAATATTTTATGGGGTCTTTGTTTAGCAATCGAATGGCACATTCCTTGAATGGCCATTCATTACACACATAACAGCTAAAGTACATTACAGAGAAAAGCCACTTGATCATAAATAATTATAATGAACAATCATAGCTGGCCAACATAAAGAAAAAGACATGAAGTATCTACTTATTGGTAACAGACGGGTAAGGCAATCTGCCCTTTCCCCACTGAAGTGCGATTTTGGAGTTGGTAAATATAATTAGTGGGGAGTGTGGGGGATCAACCTCACATAAGGGGGATGTGGGGGCACAGCTCCCACATAAAGAAGGTCGATCCTCCTTATATGGGGGCTGCACCCCCATACACCCCACTAATTATATATACCAACTTCAAGATCACACTACAGTAGGGAAAGGGCAGATTTCCTTATTGCTACGTTACTGACAAGTATGTACTTTGTGCCTTTCTTTATGTTGGCCAAGTATGATCTTTCAATGAAATTATTTACGATCATGAGGCCTTTCACTGAAAGGCATGTTCGATGTTATGTGTGCTATGAATGGGTATTCGAGGAACGTGTAATTTGTTCACTAAACATAGACCTCATTTTATATACATGTCAATAAAATTAAGTGGCAATATTCACCCAGATTTTGGCCCAACTCATCCTACTCCCACACTAGTCAATACTCCTAATATTAGTAATATTCCCACCCAAACTAATACTCATCCATTCACTGGTCTCCAGTTACATCATAGAAACACACAAAACATGTATGATAAACTCCCTGGATAGCATGCCTGGATGTCTGCTCAGTCCCCAGATGTTCTCATAATCCTTGAAACATGGCTGCAACATTGTATAAAAATGAGGAAATGCTCCCTCTGGGGTACAGTATTATAAGACAAGATAAGATCAGGGAAAAAGCTGGTGGAGTGGCAATACTGTACAAGCACAGTATGAAGACTTTTCTATTCCCTCAAGCTATTCCAACTTTTTCTAATTCTGAAATTCTAATAGCACTACTCAAAATAAATAACCACAAAGCATAGCTGTTGTAGGAATCTACCTACCCCTGGGTAATATTTCTATAACATTCTCTTTGGTAGTGTAAAGGACCATCTACCTATCTGTACAGCCATGCACCAAAACAGCAACCCTAGAATTCACCACTATACCCTGGTTAGAAAAATGTCCACCTTCTGTAAAGAAATGTTCATAAACACACTTAATCAGGCTACTGGGAGTCACTTAGGACCCTTCTTCTGGTGATGCTATAACACAATTTTATACAATCTTCCTAAGCATCCTAGACTAAGAGTAACACAAGATGTGAGAAAAGGAAGAAAAAGTAATCTGCATAGTGTGGGGAGGCAGGATAGGAGGAAAGTGGAGGGTGAAAGCACTGGGAAATGTATGTGTGTGAGGGGGGGGCAGTGGGAGGCATGATAAAGCCCTTCACCTAAGACCTGCCCTGTTCATAGTGTTGTTGTAAGGTAGCATCACTGTAACTAAATGCCGTTTACTGTGAGTACCCCTCTGTGGGATGGGACATACAGGCCTATTGTAAAAAAGCAAAACCAAAAGACTGGAAACTTAACGAAACAAAACCAAACAAGCATAAAATATTAAGTCGGCAAGGGAAAGAAATATTCAAATAAAAACGGACTCTTTAACAGTCATTTTTATTTGGATATTTTTCCCTTGCCAACTTAACATTTTGTGTTTGTTCGTCTGAAAAAAATCCATGCCTATTAAGAGCACTATAGCTACAGGTCAGTCTGTGCAAACTACTCTTAAGGCTTTCTAGCATGAGATGAAAGATTGTTTAGAGGGTAACAGCAAAAGGATGATAGGCTGAAAGTATATAGGAGGCCAGCAACTTGAAACTTGCTGGGGGCCTCCAAAATGTTAACACTGATCCTGATTGGGACGGGAAGATTTAGCAAATTGATTAACTTGTGGCTATTGTGACAAAGGTGCTGATAGTCAAAGAATGGCAAACTATTATCACACAGCCCTTGGAATTCCAATACATCCCATATGTAAAATCTGAAAGGGGAATTATGGTACCATTTAAAAGTGATTGAACACTCAGGGATTTTTCTAATTCTCAGAATAGACTGTTCAATTTTTTTTTAAAATAATTTGACAGTTAAGCTGTACAAATATTACTTCCTGCACTTTAATATGAATTGTTCATTGACATACTTCTTAATGTTTAGGTAACTAATGCAGAGGGATTGTTCTTACTGGGTGATGCAATGCATATAGTACAATGGCTGTGAACCATGTATATATGCACATAGTTATGAAGGTTTAGTCAAATGTTATGTTTGTGTGTATGTGTAAGTATTATTGATTATTGTAAATATTGTTTGAGTTTCCTATAGCTGCTTGTTTTCAAGTTCCAAAAATTAATTAAAAAAAATATTAGATTAAAAAGTGATATTTTTGCCTTACTCTCTTGACTTATGTTGCTTTCAGTACTTGGTATTCTGAGAACAATGGATAGATAATCCTGCAAATAAAAATCTAATAACCTGAACAATGAACCTCACCACGGAATATACTGTACACACAATATTGAGAAACCCAATATATAATGCCTCTGCAGGCTTTAAAAAAACTATTAGAAAGCATTTGTTTGTTCAGCAATTTGCATTTAAGATATTTTGTAAGGAAGTAAAGATTGCATAATACTTCATCTAGCATTCCTTCTCTGTTGATATTATTTAAAATCTAGTTTTTTAGTAAACATATTTTATTGTTGTACCAATAAACAAGGCTACAGCTCAATGCCAACTCCCAAAGAAGGAAAGCACTTGGGATGGCATAATGTTTAAATTGTTTACTTCACAGGCAAGATATACAGAGTTTGATTCTCACCAAAGGAAATTGGCTAGCATTAAAGTGGTCCATAAGGGCAGCTAGCCTAGTACCTGCCTATGAACTTGTGAACTATCCTTGTAATTATTTAAGAGTTGGTGACTGGATAATGGTTAATGTGTTTACGTTACAGACACAAGTTACATGGTCTGATTCTCACTTATGGAAGGAAAATTGGCTAGACTTATAATGGCCCACAAGGACAGCTAGTCTACTACTTACATAATAACATAAGAACCATATGAACTTATATGAAGACACACAAAAATATAATAAAGCAAAAGTTAATAAAAAAATGTTTAGTGGTTTCCACTGTTCTGAATAAGGATTTCATCAGAACAATGCAAGAAATAAAAACACTCATTTAAATATTAAAAGTGAATAAAAAGAATGAGAATAATGCATTATTTAAACATACCATCAGTTGTCAACAACACAAGAAATCTTTATTTGCTATCCTTGAACAAGTTCCCACAATCTTCATGGAGGCCTGTGGGAGTTACAGGTCAAATATCATGAGATTGTCTGGCAAATTCAGCTGAATGCAGGAGAAGCTCCAGGTCTTAACGAAGCCAAATCTATTAACAGCATTCTTAAAAATTCATGCTTTTAAGTTGTAAACATGTTTTTTATAGGAATATTCATGGATGAATTTGAATGAGATAATTTATTAACACAACATTGCTTATACGTTTATTATTTGTTCTGCTTATAAGTATTCAAGTTTTTTAACATTATTTATCTTTTACGTGTTATCTAGTACTGTTCCTTTTTTCGGCACTTACACTTTAAAATGCGTTTGAATCTTTTGATAATGTGACAAACGTTTTAATATTTAAATGAATGTTTCATTTACGTGCATTGTTCTGCTGAAGTCCTTATTAGGCATGGACAAAAGTGCTAAACGTCTTTTTATCAAATTTATGATTTTTGTGATATTTTTGTGTGCCTTCTCGGGGTATTGATATAATGCTCTTGCTTTGTGTATTGGTTCTTTGTTTTTTATGCTAGTTGGTCCATTTTTCTTTTGGTTTATATATTATTGTTGTCCCATACAGTACCAGACTTGTCCTACTATTATTCTAGCTTGAAGTGTGCATGTGGAATTAATTAGGTTGAGCACAAAATTAAGTTAATAAAGCAATAAGTTAATAATTTACAGGGTGCTGTTTTGAGGTATTCTAAAAATAGCTTTTAAACAGCATAGCACTCAGGAGGATCAGTTCTTCCTTTTGCAGATTTTCTCTGCAGAGGGGTAAAGTATGTGTAGTATATATATATATATATATATATATATATATATATATATATATATATATATGGTCAGCTTCTAAATCTTGAAAGCTCATTATCTTGAAATTCAAAATACTGAGTCAATAATCTTGAAAGTTCAAAATACTGAAAACTCAATTTTTCAAAATACTGATTTCATAATAACAAAAAAAAAACTACATGATAGTAACACTTATTATACTCCACCAGAAGTACATAGAGAAACAAATAAAAGACAAAGCATATTAGTTTACTCCAACTATTAGCAGGGGGGCAAGTCCCCTACACCCCCTGCTACTTAAATATATCAGCTTCGAGATTGCACTTTACTACACTAAGATGAGTTATGTTGTTGTATAGCAAATTAAAAGGCAACATGACTAACGTTACAACAGGCAGTTATAAAGCATGTAATGGTATGTTTGCCATTTTCTCCTGTGGAGTGTGATCTCAGAGTTGATATATTTAAGTAGCATGGGGTGTGGGGGGGTGCAAGTGTATGATTCAATTGTTGGACGAGTTGCTTTTTGTGTGGTGTCTGCATAACCTCCCTGTGTTCCTGTGAGTTTTCTGTGGGTGCTCCTGTGTCCTCCCCATTCCAAAGACAAGCAGTAGGCACACAAAGGTCTCTAAACTCTCTGTAAATGTGAGTGCGTGCATGTGCAGTGGCCATCCTCAGGGTTTTTCAAGAATCAGCTGTGACTTTAAGAAGAAAAGACAGGGAGATTCAGGTGTAGCTCCAGCAGTGATAGGAATCATAACAACAATATCAGCATATTTTATTGTGGATCCTGTCCTGTCAGGAATATTACCTTTATGGTCTAATAACACTGCAAGCCCAGTAGATGAGCTAACTTAGTTATTTTAAAAGAATTATAGGGAGGCCATTCTATTCTATGTGTCAAGTTGTAGGAACATGCACATATGGAAGTTGCAAAGTATGCAAGTATGACTTCACAGCTACTAGGTGGAAGAGCAATGTAGAAACTTCTACAGTACAACAATTCTGTTATTGTTCAATTGAGACAGCCAATTATGGAGGAACTTGTGGTTGTTATTTATTCTACTTTGGCAAAATAAATGACTGAAACTAGAATTTAAGAGCACATTACTGACTGCAATTATAGGAATATAGATTACAGTGAAGAACACCAATTTCAAACAGTTTGTTCTGGAGACCTAACTACTTTTGTGTTCTTTTTTCTTGAAGAAGATTAATGAGAAAATCAGAAATATCTGAGTTATAGGTTCCAACGTTTATACTAAGCCAGCAGGATGCTAACCACTGTAGGCTTAGCCAACAATGCCATAGAAAAAGCACCGCGAATAAGAGGCTCATAGGTGTTTACTAGGCTAATGGCTACAAGGGCCTTTTTAAGCCTAGCCATGCATCCCAAATCTCTGACAAGTTCTGACACCCTTGCTAAATGTAAGCATGGGACTGGGAGATGAACCATTTACAGGTTACCTGTGTCCATTAGAGACATAGGTGCCAAACCAGGAATGAATTTCAGGTTTCCCGTCCAATTGTCCATGTTGCATTTGAATTGGGTTAGGGGGAACTCTGCTTCACATGGATGGAGAGCCTGTTCCATAAACGGGATAGTCTCTAGGATAAATACCTATCTCTCCAGCAGTTCCTATTTGTATCACAGGCAAGATTTAAGTCTTTATAATGGGTAATTCTGGTGCTGTTTGTTTTATGGCTATGCAGGAGGTCATTCAGACTGGGGTCTGACAATGCCCTGTATGCCAGCCATAGATCTTCCCTCAGAAGACTGTAGGAGACAAAATATAGTGATAGGGCCTTGAGGTGGTCTGCATATGACATTTTCCTTATACCATGTATTCTTGTAGTGAGGAACCTCTGTGGATGTTCCAACTGTTGGATATGCCTGCTTAGGTACATACCAAAGGGGGCATTATACTCAATGATAGATCTAATGAATGCTGAATACAGTGGAACAATGACTTCATTGGACTTAAATGCCATACTTTTGTTTATAAGTTGCACAACATGGAATGATTTCCTCACCACTGTAGACACATGAAGGTCAAAGGCTAGATTACTATCTATGTGTGCCCCTAAGTCCCTGATTACTGGGTCAACTCTAAGGGGTGTGTTGTCAATATGATAGTTACTGGGTATGGATGCTTTATCAAAGGATACTATTATGCATTTCTTGGCATTTAGTTTTAGTCCATGGCTCTGACACTAGTTGTTTGTCTGTGTCAGCCCCTCCTGGAGAACATTTGTGTCAGTGTGAGATTCAATGACAGCTCCTAATTTGTAATCATCTGCAAATTTAGTCAGCCAAAGATCACTGACATTGGCCTTGACTTCTGAGAAGTAAATGCCAAAAAGGAGCAGTCCAAGGACTGATCCTGAGGGACTCCACTTGTGACTGGCGTCTTTGTAGAGGTGGACTCCGCAATTCTAACTTCCTGGGTCCTGTCTGTGAGCCAGTTGGCTATCTACCGGGTGACATATGGGTTTGTACCTAACCTCTTGAGTTTGTCAACAATGCCAAGTGAGGTATTGTGTCAAAGTGTGAACAATTTTGCACTCATCCATTGCTTTGGTGACCTTCTCAAAGAAGTCCACCAGGTTGAGTAGGCATGATCTGCCCTTGACGAAACAAACTGGGTTGGGTGCAGCGTCTGGAGGTTTACTATATCTCTGCTGATCATCTCCATGATAATTCTTTCCATGGCTTTACATGTAAGACTAGTGAGAATTATGGGGCTGTAGTTTTCACGGTCTGTAGATGGTCCACCTTTGTGCAGAGGTATGACTGTTGCCTTTCTCTATTCATGAGGCACAAAGCCTTTTTGGAGGCTACAGTTAAGTAGCAATTCCAGGGGTCCTGATAGGTCATGTTTCATGCTATTTAGAAGGCACCCTGGGATATTGTCAAGGCCCATTGATGCAGTTTTCTTGGTCTTAGAGACAGCATTAAAGACCTGTTCCCTAGTGATAGTAGGGGGAGTTATATCTGATGATATTTCCTGAGGGAAGGTTGAGGGGGAGAGACAGGGAAAGCTGGAGGTGAATTTATCAGCCAGGAGGTTTGCTATATCTTCTGGCTCAGTATAGGTGGCTCCATTTACAATGAGCTCTGCACACAATTGTGTATTAACTATATCCTCAACTTCATATTTGGCTTTGGTAGACTTTCTTTCTCCTCTTAGTTGTTTGTTTAGTTTGATGAGAGCGCTTTTATCCTGCTGGGTGCTGCACCTTCTAATTTTGCCATGATTTTCTTCCTCCTATTATATAGCCTATTGGTTTTGTGATTCCACCAGGGTGGCTTGTTTTTTGAGTTAGTTCTGTACTTCTTCCTGATGGGTATATCTGCCTCTATGCAGCTATTAACATGCTTGTACAGGGTTTCTATGAACAGTTCTGTATAGACAGCAGTGTTCTTTGGGTTTATGGGGGCTTGAAATGTTGCCAGGTTCTCACTTAATAGCAGGAGTTTAGCCTTAGAATGGTTCCTGAATATTCCAGGTTTAGCCGGGGGACCAGGTTTTATTTTCACTTCAAAGGAGACCATTTTGTGGTCTGACCTTACCAGGGAAGGCATTACAATAGGGGTGTGTGCAGCAGTCTCTCATATTGGTGAGGACCAGATCCAGTATGGCTGCACCCCTGGTTGGTGTACAGACTCTCTGGTCCAGGGAGTTTGTGTTTACAAAATCAAGGAATCTCTGTGCATGCATGTTTGGTGTCATATAGGATTCCCAATTAGTAGTAGGGTAATTAAAGTCACCCATGAATACAGTATTGGGTTGGATGGTTAGTGTTTCTAGTAAGTTTAAATACATGGTATGGGTTTCCTGGGTCATAGAGGGGGACCTATAGCTTGCAAGGAAGTGGTATTGGATTTTACCTGTGGTGATTTGAACACGGAGCAGCTGAAGTACATTATCATGTTTGACAGCCTTGAAATATATTTATTTTTGATGTAAATAGTTCAGAAGGTAAAGGTGAGATACAGACAGAATAATTTCACCTCAGATTATACAACAGGGAAAGGAAATACTGAGAAGCTGGAGAAAAGGGAGGAAAAGAGAAGTCAAGAAGAAATAGGGAGGCCTGAGATGTGATGATGTTTAACCTCAAAGCCTGGGCATTAGCATGTCACTGTGTTTTTGTGGACATAAGTCTGTTGACATTAGCACAGCAACATGTGTGTGGGTCAACTAGTAGTAGCAGATATATATATATATATATATATATATATATATATATATATATATATATATACATACACATACAGTCATATATATATATATATATATATATATATATATATATATAGAGAGAGAGAGAGAGAGAGAGACATTGACATTTGGTATTTTCATTTCCATAGATAAACTTGTTGCTAGGCTGTGATTTTACCTGAGCAATATTAATCAAATCATTTGGACAGGATACCGATCCTCTTCTTGTGCTTTTGTAACTTGGAGCTGTTTTCTGTTTTTGAAGCCTGTAAGGAGATATATATCTAACCAATGCTCCTTTGCAAATGGAAGAGTAAGCTGTGTTCTACATGTTAGCTTTCGTACAGCCTACAAATAATGAAGTTATGTGCAATAAGAATACAGATGGGAATGGGAAACTGATTTTAATAACTGAAGGTCAAATATCTCCCTTTGCATTTTGTAATCAAAGAAGCAACCTACTGCTTTTTAAAATGATTGTGTCAATTCTGTTTATTCTTGGCTACAACACCTTTTTGTATTGTTCCATTTAATACCAATAGCCTCTTATGGCATCTTGACAGCTTTTAGGGGCTGTCTTCCTTAAACAAGTGATTCACCAGTTAATACAAGAAAATATAAGAAAGAGTTTGTTATAAGTAACAAAATCACAATAAATTTCTTTATCTAGGATGCCCTGCAGTGGACATATTGATTACTGTTTGCCATGTTATTCACGTTTCCATATTTACAATCATATTTTCATAACTGAGAATGGTACATGCTATTAAATAGCATGGTGTGAAAGTCATGGTAGAAGACAAAAACGGTATTGTCACTCCATGTATAATGCACTGTACTGGAGATATTGCTAGTTGTTTACTGGTAATTATGAACATACGCTATATTTCCATATAACACGAATATTTCCAGAATCAAACAAACTAAATTATTGCATTGCATTAGGTGAAACATAGAATGATTTTGGAGAAAAGAAATAAAAATAATATTTCACATTTCTGTAAAATACCTCGGTAAATGAGGTCTTAGAAAGGCATTCTTGCTGGCATGTGAAAGCCCAAGTCTAATCTGGAATTATATGTCTAGGTTAAACAGATATCAAGATATGAAAAGTAGTTTGTAAAACTGTAGAGAAAAAACATATGAGGGGGTGCTAAAAGGTTCTAAGCCCAACAAACTTTCTAAATTCTAAGCATTATTTTGTCTCTTTAGCTGGAAGAGGGTTATTTCATCTTGTAAAGTGTCAATTTGCAGAATTGTAATGCTATGTTTTGACATTGTTTCAGATCATTGATTGAACCATGTTAATGAAAAGTGTGGAATTTTCAAGTGTGAATCTCTGAGCCATCATGAAGTTCCTATTTCTGCAGAAGAAAACTCAAAAGGAAATCCATGAATGTATGATGCGAACATTGAGTGACAAGTGCCCTTCTTTACTCAACTGTGAAGAAGTGCTGTGCAAACTTTCAACATGAAGATTTTGAGACTGAAGATGCAGCCAGGTGTGGGAGGCTTCAAATGGTGCCACCTCCTGAAATTGTTGACCATATCCATGACCTGATTTTGGCAGATTGGTGAATATTAGCGAAAACAATTACTGTGCCACAACGACATCCATGGAATGTGTTGGGTTTATAATTCATGAGAAGCTGTCAGCCAAGTGGGTGACCAAATGTTTGAATGCCAATGAGAAAAGATGTCGAGTGGACACTTCCAAGTTGATTTTGCTGCATTTTTATTGAGCTGGTGCCAACTTTTTCGAATGACTAGTTACTATTGATAACACCAAAAAGGGCAACCACAGTTTTAAAAAACACCCACAAATAATGAAAAAGAACACTGCAAGCAGCAAATGGACACCAACCAACTTGAAAAAAATCCATTTAATTCTCAAGAAAAATTTTAAATGGATTGAGCACTTTCATCCCCATGTAACAGGGAATTCATCAGAATCAAAGTAAAAAACATTGCCAGCTTATTTATATAGTAATTAGTAAATGACATCACACAAATATTCAAACATTTAAAGGCACCGTCCTCAATTATGAAACACATGACTAAATAATCCAACTAGTGTAAAGTCATAAAATAATATACATTATGATTTAAAATGTATGTAATGTTACTAAAAAAACGTATTCTTAAAAAGTAATAATAAAATCACATAACCCTTTATGTCTGTTAAGAGCAACTTATCTTTAGGGGGCAGCACAAATACACACACACACACACACACACACACACACACACACACACACACACACACACACACACACACACACACACACACACACACACACACACACACACACACACACACACACACACACACACACACACATATACACACACACACACACACACACACACACACACATATACACACACACACACACACACACACACACACACACACACACACACACACACACACACATATACACACACACACACACACACACACACACACACACACACACACACACACACACACACACACACACACACACACACACACACATATACACACACACACTTTTTTTTTGCAAATACTGAAATAGGTTGAAAGGGAAAGATCACTAGAGGGGTAGTATTAGGTTGAAAGAATCAATAAAAGGAAAGAAAAATCACTAGTGGGGTAGTTTTAAAGAGGTGAGGGGTTTAGAATAATAGCTAAGGTTAGTGAGATTTCTAGTAAGATAAGAGTTATTTAAAATAACGTATAGATCAAAAAGAGTTTCCTGCTGGTTTGGATGGGTAAAGATTGGGGTAAGCTACAGGAAGACATGGTTAATGTTGACATGAAAAAAAACATTTAAAGACAAAAGTTAAGACAAATATGTTGTGGTGAACAGGTGTTTTAGGAAATACTGGACATAAAGGGCACCTGTGTAGGGAGTTAATAAGCAGCATGTTCAGAAATGTGCTATTGAAGGGAGAAGGGTTACAATGTGTGGGCTCTGTAATTAGTTCAAACAATCCTCGTTAAAGTCCGTCTATGACAAGCATAAAATCAGTTTAATTGATCTAAGCTAACAGGGATTCAAAGATATTATTAAAAGTACTTAGAGATGCAAGACGGGAAATACATGCAGATACAGTCTAACTGTCCTTAATGAATAACTTCAGTCTACCGCCGAGTTAGACATAGCCGGCCTTAGGCATAGGCCAACTAGGTGGCCGCCTAGGGTGCCACTTTAGTAGGGGCACTTTTCCAGTATTTATTTGGTGTAGGTAGACCAGGATGGGGGCACTGGGTGGTGTGGTGGGGGGTACCATGGTGCCCTTTTGCCTATGGCACCAGTTGACCTAAGGCCGCTCCTGGGTACCATATATTCAGCCATCCCCAATAAACCCATAAATTAACCTACACATAAGCAAGTTTTGTTGAGATCCACACACGGAAGACACAGGGCATCTAAGCTGTTACTCCAAGAAATCTGGTAATACTTCGAAGAGTTGCAAAAACTGCCTAGTGCCTTCTTTTACAAAATCTTCATTGAATTACTTGTGGTAATTCTTTGCAGATGTACTTCTCCATTTGTACATAAGTATATTTCATGAACCACTCACTTGGCTGCTGTAGTTTACCGGATCTGAATGTGAATTTCCAAGTATGTTTAAATAAAAAGTTGCCAGCTTGTGCCATTCACTCATCCTTTTTCAGTATGAATACCATCTCCCATGCAAAGAGGCCATTAGCCTAATGGGAGTTAACTCAGACAATAAAGTATTAGTACAAAAATAAATAAAAATATTTTTCTATGTATACCAGGCTACAGTGATGCAATAGCTAAGTCATCTACTTTCCCCATGCATACGCTGCCATGTTCATCCTATGGCTGCTGAAATACTCTTCACATACTCTCCAGCCACTGCTGAACATAAACAGGTAGAGTGGGCAAGCAGGGAAAAGCTCTTGTACAGTACTGACAATTTTAGAACCAGGCAGAGTTCTACAAAACCAGGAAAAAAAAACCCTTATAAAGCACCAGTTTCTTTTGAAATGCAGAACAAGCGCAAAATTTACCACTAGAAGGAGAAGTGCAGATATTTGCTGTGCTCAACTTGTGGGCTCCTCAAATACTCTGTGGGTCATTAGTTCTGCTAGTAAAAACAAAGTGGAAGGATACAGAAACGCCTTTTGCACCCCTACCTACAGTTAATTTTAGAGACAGGAAGGCCACTACAGCTTTAGAAGGTGTCTATGAAGAACAACCACAGTTATCTGAAATGCAAAACAATTTCAAGATGAATTTTCTATTTTTAATAGGAGTACAAATTCGCACACCAAAATTGTCAAATTTAAAATTGTGTGTGCTCCTCCCCATGGTGAAATAGTCTTTTTAACCAAAGTTCGGCCACTATGAAGGGAAAACAGACAAAAAGTGCAGAATAAAATACATTATGCTTACTGATAGCATTACAGTATGACGGAGGCCTACAACTGCAAAAATGGGCTCTAAATCTTCATTTGTGTATGTAGGGAAAAGCAATCTGAAATTTAACTTGCTATTCTACAAAGAGAAGAGGAAAATCAGTCAACAAGCATAGTCTTAAAGTACTGCCAGTAAAGATGGAAGGCGATCTACCTTCTACAAACATACTGAAAATAAATACTACCCTTTACCAACAAATAAATAAATGTAAACATTTGTACTTATTATCTGGAACTGCATGCTAAATGACGGATGAACTACTGCTGAAATGTAAAGTGGAAAATGTAAAGTTACTAATAATTCTCTTGAAGTAACCAGAACTATCAATACACCACAAACGTTTGTGAAATGGCAGCTGCCGACAGCTCCATGAGCCATCAGCAAGTAACAAAGTCTAAGAAATAAAAAAAAAAATAAAATAATAATTCCACAGTAATAAGCCGATCGACATACTGTAAGCGATCAGCTTACTACAGCTCGAGATGTAAAGCCCTCTGCTCTGCCAGCAGCTCCATGAGCCATCAGCAAGTAACAAACACCCATGAGAAAAAAAGCTGAAAACTATGAACCCCAAATAAGCATACAAGATTCTCACAGTTTCCAATGTCTAAAAAGTTTAGTCTACTCTTTTAAATGTGGAAAGCTGCACTTGTTCGTGGGAATAACTTTATTAGGACAAGCACAAAGTTATCGGCAGGAGTGCAGCGGGCATACAGCTGTTTCTACACTTGGCAACATGGCGTTGATAACAATGCTTCGATCAATGAAAAAAAAAAATGAATATTAATGAAGCGTTTCCTGTCTCTGGCAGCCTAACCAGATACCCCGCCGTCTCTCATACACACGTACACACAAACACATTCTGCTTACACACACTCATTCTCAAATTCAGTCACTCATGCATCGGAAACAAACTCTCGCATACACAGCCTTTCCTGCATTCATAACCTTACATCCTGCATTCACGAGTGTACTGTTCTATTCCATTCACGCAAACACATAATTCCATGCATTCACACAGACATACATGCACAAACTTTACATTTTATCATATATTGCTCGCTCTTGTTCAGGCACAAACACTTCTGCATTAAAATACACAAACATACTGCTTTCACGGCCACATTCACGCACATGCATGCAGGCATATAACCAAACACACTCTACAACCATACACACACAGACATGCACTCATTTCTTTTTTACGTCTGTGAGGACTCCACGACCAGCTGAACAGAAGATGGGACAGGCAATGTGATTTACAAAAAATAAATAAATAAATAAATAATAAATGCTGAACAGAAGATGGGACAGGCAATGTGATTTACAAAAAATAAATAAATAATAAATGCTGAAATAGCTTCATTTTTTTTTTTTAAATGCAGAGGAGTGAGGGCACATTACACTGTGAGAAGGCATAGTCGCTATGTGCGAGGCAACTTAAAAAACAATGTAGAGGATTGAGGGCACTATTTTAAGGCACGTTATACTATGGGAATGCATAATGGCTATGTGTGACGCAAGGGAAAGGAAGTAACGTTACAGTAGCATACAGAGATTTAAGCCGATGAAAGGCATTTTTAGGAGACCGATATACAGCATGGATTTCACAACGAAGGGCAATGTAAAGGAACATCAGTAGAAAAAACAACAGAGAAATAAATGAATGCTTTTGCGGCAGAAATTTATATGCATTATAAATAATTAAGGGAACTTACCGAAAAATCTTTAAGTAAAAGGAGAACATTCGCAAGGGACTTGGCTTGCAGTTTTGCTAGAGAAAAGACTTGATCCGATGTTGTTTTTACTCCGGACTGAAACAGTCGATGGAATAGAGTTCCACAACAAGTTACACTGTAATTTATAATAACTGATAGAGGCTGACTTAGATAATGGTGATGTCACAGTGTGGGAGGATCAGCTGGAGAGGGAACTACTGCTTTGACTATGTCGAAGGTACGTCAGCAAGGTGGAGACCAATTAGACTAGAAAGAATGCGATAGCAAAGAATGGGGGATGGGCTTTCCTGCCCTACGCTTGGGAAAGGCAGAAATGTACAAGTGACAAACTTCTTTGTGCATTTTGGTAATTGCTGAGGGCTGGGATCAGTTTATAGGGAATGAAGAAGACTTGTGGTTGAGTAAAATTGTGACTGAGCCCGGAGTGTTCCTTTAAGAAAAGGTTTAGGAGAAATCATTGCAGTGTTCTTTTTCATTATTTGTAGTTACTGTTGATGAAACATGGTTATACTGCTATGATCCTGAGACTAAACAACAGTCCATGCAATGGTTCTGCAGGGCCAAAGAAGTTCAAGACCCAAAAGTCAGCAGGAAAGGTCATGGCCCCAGTGTTTTGGGATCAGAACTGTGTTATAATGACTGACTATCTTCCAAGTGGCCAAGCAGTTAATGAAGAATACTACTGTAACTTGCTGTACTGATTAAAGGAGGCACTGAAAGAAAAAAGGAGAGGAAAGCTGTGGACAATGCACCTGCTCACAAGGCTGGCAAAACGATGGATGTTTTGACAACATTGGGGTCTGAGTGCGTAGACCATCCACCCTACTCACCAGATCTTGCTCCATCTGACTATTTCCTGTTTCCATACCTTAAAAAACATTGAAAGGGTGGAAATTTTTGAGTGATTCTGAGGTGACTGCAGCATCAGAGCAGTCTTTCAGTGACCAGACTTCAGACTTTTTTTTTTTTTGGCAGGGATACAGAAACTTCAGACATGACATGCCAAGTGTGTTGAACTTCTGGGTGAATATGTTGAATAACTTGTAAGTTTCATGGCTCCACATCATTCCCTTCTAGGTCAGGCTTAGAACTTTTCAGCACCCCCTCATAATTATGGATTTGTATGCATTATACTGTGTTGCAGTATTGATGCAAAACTGTGAATGACTATTACCACTGAAAAACAGACTTCACTGATAACACTGCTATTTGCATCTTTGTAATAGCGTTCACAATTCACAAGATATTTACATTTGTTTGGTTTATGCTTTTTAACTTGATTTTTAAAAACAATGATGTTGAATGCAATGATTTGTGTAGGCAGCAAGAGATGGGATATTGTACAGCTCAGAAGTGTTTGAGTTAATAACTTAAGTTAAAACGTCTTCTTTTGCAGTTTAGGACCTCTCAAATGGGTCATTTAGTTTGTAGGTATATTCAGTGTCACCCATGAAGCCCCTGATAGTCTGGTCCCATAAAATTGTTAGCAGATCACTCATAATGGTATTCACTGTTGTGTGTTGTGGATGATGGTAAAGATACTGCAGCACTGTGATTTAGAACCCTCATCAGCAGCCCCCCAAATCATGGCAGAGATGGCATATAAGACTGCACTTATGCCACAGACAAGTAACATTGTCAAACGTGTTTGGAGTTCTGAAGACCCCCCTTTTTTCTGCTTGGATACATCTGGTGGAACACTGTGGTATGCTTCAGAACTTGCAGCAAAATCATTGTGGTCTGCACCATGCAACATAATATGGTGCTATGAAAGCAGTTACAGTGTGGGGACTCTGTAGCAGTGCCTCAGTGCCTGACACACCTGTAGCAGCAGTGGGCTGAGAGGAGCTAGGTAAGAAATCATTAGAGAAACCAGCTGGAGTTGTAGCCCATGTGAAGCAGAAGCAGACAAAATAAGTAATGGCACTGGAAAGGAGGTGGTGCCTGCTCCACAACCATGGGCCATGATAAGACAAACATAGAATAAAACTGATGCATGCAGTAACACAACCATGTTATGCCTTACCATGAATTGACTGGCCATGGTGTGCATTTGAGATTACCATACCCACACAATCTAGAAGGGTGGCAGGGCACAGTTATCATTTGAACAGGTTTGGGTGGGCACAGTGACAATGGTCAAAAAAACCCATCATAAGTGAAAGGGTCATAGGTGGTGAATGCAGTTGATACTCACACAGCTAGAAGATTGCGAAGAGTCAGAGACCACCTCATCCAGTGATGGGGTGGAGCTTCCATGGGTGGAATGCTGGCTGGATATAACTTGTGGCTCCACAGTGTCTGCATTGAAGGCATGCTGCACATACAGAAACCTAATGTGGTCTCCTATGTAGTATTCTAGCAGGCTGTTGGCATCCGTGACCCCTTAAACAGCCACGGGTTGGTGGTGCACACTGTAGAGATACTGGGGACAGTGAGGGCATTGTACTATCACATCAAAAGCTCATCTAAACAGTGCTGTATTGGTTTGTGATTAATTGTGCAGCTGTCTGGTAAGAAAAGATTTACTTTGATTTATATTTCATTTTACCACTGCTTTTCCCTCTTTGTAACAAGAAATGGATTGCTTGCAGAGAAGAAGATTTACCAAAGTGTCGGTTTGTAATTTATTGATCTTAAAAAGAAGTGTGATTGTGAGTGATAGTGAGCAGAAGCTACTGTGTGCATTTACACATGATGCAAAGTATTTCTAGCTTTTGTGCGACTTTCACGACTGCTAAGGTCAGAGCAACAACTTTATGCTATTTAATTTAATATTTAGTTCCATATTGTTTGTGTGATTTTCCTCATAGAGATTGCTTTAAAATCTCTGAGAATTCTGTGGTAACTGATTTTGATTGTGCCTTTCTTTAGAATTCTTTATTCATTTACAGTTGAAAATGGATTCCTTAAATGAGCATGCCATTAATGATTTGCTAAAGAGCACACATCTCTTGTACAGTATACTAAATACTATGTGTGTTTAAATGTAACACTTGATTACACTGGTGTCTGTGTTCCTCATGTTAAAAGCTGGATGATTTGCTTACCATTATTAGTAGTAAATATAGACTTACTGATAGTGGTTGCACTTATGCAATGGCACAGCTTGGAGAACAGCTGTTACATATGTTAACAACTGAACTGGTGAGATAAATAACGTTAGGGAAAGAGCAAATAGAATACATTTAGCAAAAGAAGTGTCTATCTTCAGCAAAGCTCGACTCCTATTAAAAGAGATAATACCACTACCACTGTCAACTTTGGAATTTTGGATACAAGCATTCAGTAGTCTGAATATTCAGAGCATATAATAGAAAATGAGCAATGAAAGAAGGGAAGAAGTTTACAACAAATAACAAGGAAGAAAAAGAAACTGATTAATGTGTGCCAAGCAAAGAGAATGCATACTGAAAAGGACACTGGTCTGTTATGTAACATGCAGATTACAGGAAATGATAAAAGTTTTCTACCAGAAAACCTTCAGGCAACAGAAGAAGGCATCATTGTTTTCCAAAAGAGAAGATAGAAAAAAGAGGCAAGGGGCAGGTGAGAAAGAAGAAATTAAAATTGAACATGGATAGATCGAAGAATATTACTGTAAGAAAAAACAGGCAAAAGAGAGACGATGACAATATTACTCAAGGTGTGGATGTGCAAGCCAGCTGGATGAGAAATGTATGCTTGCAAATATAATAATCAATAAAATGCATGGGATCATTCATTTCTAACAACCGATAGAGCAGATATTACTGAATTAGAAGATGAAGACTTCTTAGAACTGGTCAGAAAAACATATTCTTGTAATTGGAGACTCAGTTATTAGAGTAACTGATACTTACAATTACATTGTGTTGCTGGTCTTCAGTTTGTGGTTCTACGATTCATCTTTACTGGTTGTGGTTTATTTCAATGAATAGTGCTGTGCTTGCCAGGAGCAAAAATAGAGGATATGAGACAAGCCTTAGAATGCCTTAATGTAAGGCAGTATGGATCTGTTTTTACTCATGTTGGTACAAATTAGCTCATCTTCAAGGGCTCTCTGCTGTTAGTAGGGAATTTACAGCCCTCTTAGCATAGCTTGTATAGGTGTTGGGATGTTCACAATCACATGTAGAAAGGAAAGTCAGATCACTGTGAATGAAAAGTGTTTTTGGTTAAATACCTTACATGAAAAAAAAATACCCAGTTTAAAAAAAAATGGAAATGTATAGAGCAATCAAACCTAATTTTGGGCACATGTGTTTAGACAGGATGGCATGCATTTGTCAATATCAGGGAAGTGAATATTTGCAGTAGCTATTTTGCAATATTTGACAAAAACAAGAAAAAAATGTTGCCAGGTTAAAAATATAACAGCTTACAGATATCAACAGTTGATGTATCTTTGATTGTTAATGCTAGGATCATTAAAATTCAAGTGTTTTTACTGGAAAATTTGTTATATTCCCATAAGATTGATGTTGTTATTATTTGTGAAACATTGTTAAAAGTGTTGTTATTGTTTGTGAAGCATGACTGCAAACCAGTTCTGTCAGGGTATAAATGCATTTACTGTAATAGTCATTCAAAGAAATCTGGTGGAGGGGTTATGAGAGAAATTAAAGATTATGAGACCTGCGATTATTACATGTTCAGTGATAACACCAATACTGTAGATTGTGTAACTGTGCCAATAAAAACAACCCTGGAACATATAACAATTGTTTGTATAGACCACCAAAGTCAAGTGCTGATGACCCAGAGGAATTCATACATTTATTGTGTGAAACCCACGAGAAAAGAACATATTGTTGGCTGACGACTTAAATGTACCAGAAACAGATTGAAATAATATTGGTTCAACAACATTAGTAAGGAAATTACTTACAATATATGTTCAGGGAAAACAATTGCTTCAGATTGAAAGTGAGCCTACCAGGGAATGGACCATCCTATACATTGTTTGTGTTCCTAAAGAAATTACTATTACTTCATATTAAGTTTGTGTAGTTTTCATGGGGTTATACAGGTTAATTTCTTGCTAAATAATTATGCCAATCTGAAACCTAAACTAATGCACAGAAGATTAATGACAGATTATATGGAAGCAAAACAGTCACTATGTAAAACTCATTGGAACGATGTGTTGGATGGAAAAACTACAGAAGGAATGCAAAATGTTTTGAAAGAGAAATTGAATACAAAAAAAAATGTTTAACATTAGGATCAAGTATAAAATGTCAGGGGGATATATTTCCATAACAACAAGATACTTTATTAAGGTGAGAGACAAAAAAATATAAGAAATGGAAAGATGTGAAACTACGACTTTGAAAACTGAAATAAACACATTGGAGAGACAAATTAAACACAGTATGAGACAAGATCAAGAAATATTTGAAGAAAATTTACATAAAGATATTGAACATAAAAGAAAACCATGTTATAAATACATAAGATGTGGTAGGAGTAAAGACATATAAATTGATAAATTGTGTGTTGATCCTAAAATTTATTCTCAGACACTATAGACTATAGATATATTTACAAAATCTTATGCAAAGCAGTTTGGCTGCACAAAGGGGTGTGATAAATTGTCCTAGTGACATCCAGGTAACTTCAGATACTGAAATCAAATTAGATTATATTGAAAAGGAACTATACAAACTGGATACAAACAAAGCACAGTGAGGAGACAAAATTAGTAATAATGACCTGAGAGCACAGTACCGTTATAATTGTCATTTACTAGGTCGTACAAATATGGTGAGATTCCTCATGATTGGAGACATGCACTTGTTATACCTGTCTTTAAGGGGAAAAGGAAGCAGGACAAACCCAGAGTCATGCAAATCCATATGTTTACTTTCATGGTGTTGAAAATTAGTGGAGAAGGTCATACTGGATAAATTATCGCCAGAACTGGAATGTTGGGACTTGAAACCATATATCACCATACATATGTTCAAAATAGATCCATTTCCACCAGTAACATGATGTTTTATAACAATATAATATCAGCTGTGAATGAAAAATTGTGCTGTAATGTCATTTATATAGATTTAACTTCAGCATTTGACAGGGTCATACACAAAACACTGATCAATAAATTAGAACAGCTAGGTATTGATGTATTCTTGATAAGATGGATAGCTGCATGGCTTACAAATAGGACATGGCAAATATCACACAGCAATTTGACAGGTGACATTCAAGGTTACAGTTAGGGTATCCCACACAGCTCTATCCTAGTCCGATACATGTTTAGATTGTATCTTTCAGCTCTGTCTTTTTCATCTGAGGTGCTCTGCAGCCTATATGCAGATGACTTGAATATGGGTAAACTGATTACATGTGTTACAGATAGGGCACACCTGCAAAAGAGCTTGACTAAATTGTCTATTTTGGCACAAGAGAATAAAATGCTGATAATACATCAAAAACTAAGCATATGAGATTTGGGAGACATAAACTGAAAGGTGAATACTTAATACAGTGCACAGTGATTGAAACAGTAGAATCATTTAATGACCAGGGTATAGGGGTAGATTCAGCTTTGAGATTTCTAATAATATCAACCAATTGGTTAATAATAGTTATAGAAATATAGGTTGTATAAAAAGATTTATAAAGTCTAGGAAATCAGAAATAATGACGTCATTGTTTGTTAGTTATATTAGACTGAAACTTGAGTATGGAATAACAATATGGATACCTCATAAGAAAAAAGCATGAGTAAACTGACAGAGTACCAAGGCATCCATGGATGTGAAAATTTAAGTTATTATGAAAGACTAAAATATCTGAACTTGTACAGTGTCTCATATAGATATTTAAGAGCAGAATGTATTCAGGTATATAGGGCATTTAGAGACAACAACCTCTGGGAATGTTTAGGGTTATCAAAAATTAGTAGAGAATCATCAGACAACCTATGTAGAAAATTCTATAGGAGTGAGAAATGTACTAATTTGTTCTCTGAGAGAGTAGCTGATGCATGGAATGGACTACTAAATTACATTAAAGCAAGCACTAGTTTAGATATTTTTAAGAACAGCCTGGGCACTTATTATGGGAACAACTGTTCTGGTATATAGACAGGCTAGTAGGGCATTATTGCCTGTGCTTGAAATATTTGTTTGTGTGCATGTACTATAGGACCATGATTGACTTTTCTAGTGGTGTGTGTCCAAGATGAAGCTGGAGTAACATTTGCCATGACCATAGAATGTCCACTGTCAGGTTTGGAGGTAGCCGTGGATGGTGAAGCTGTCTTGAAAATGGTATGTGTGCAGTCTGTGTAAGCCTGGTCAATGGTTGTGCAATGCATATCTGCTGTGGAGTATGGCTGTTGTGGCTAGTAATTGAAATCCTAAGTCAGTGCCAAGGATGCTCCATAGTCCCATAGTCTCTGAAGCAGTTGCAGTTCCTCACGTAGACCACAAAGTGCACTTTGCCTCTCTGACATCTCTGACATGGTGTGAGTAGTGGTTGTCAGCACCTAGATCACCAACCTGCACATCTGAAGAATAATATCAAGGGTGACAACCAGGTCTGAGGATGTGCTGTTGTTATGGTGGCAGTATCCATCTACTTGCCTCTACCCCATGCTGGGTATGCACATCTTAGAGGTGGTGTGCATCTCTAATGTAGTCTGTGGTGGTAACATCTGTGTAACTGGGGTGGGGCTGATGTGGACAGGACATCTTTCACTGAACAGAGGGGATGCCAGAGGTTCATCTTGCACCTCCACAATCATCTCGGTTGTGGGTGTTGTGGGTGTGCCCTCCACTGTTAGCATTGGTGACAGTGGCATTGTTATCAGACTGTGCCATCTACATATGCCACCATCACCAGTGACTCATTGTCATCAGGCATGTTCTAACTTATTGTGATGTTGCATCTACTAGTGGAACCTATAAATGCATATAGGTAACATACCTGTGGCAATGCTGGATCATATTTGTGACACCCACCACCATGTAGCACACAGACTATTACATGACATTCATAGACATAGCCTATGGGTACATACATATCTTGCTTTTTTCCACATTTTTTTCTTCTCACTGTTTATTATCAGCTGCTTCCAAGGCCTCTTTCTCATGCACTATCTCTAACAAGAGGAAAAACTGAGCAGTATGCAGGTAAAGGTCGAACAGTAAAGCAAACAAGAGAATCCAAAATGAAAACCACTCGACTCACCACAGCAAAAGGAATGATGGCAATATAAACCAATAGTCACTACAAAAGCAGAGAACTCAGTAAAAATGTAAACGTCACTTTAATAAATCAGAAAAACAATAAAACAAGGTGAGCACTTTCGCAGTTAAAATCTGTTTCATCAGACGAACATAAAACATCAGATAGACCGACCTATACTTAAAACAGTTTAGTAACCAATCAACATACACAAACAAAGAAACATGTACAAAATTAATTCTGAAAATACTCCATTCATTAAACAGTAACAAATCAGATCAGTGCCTCAAACACGTGCCTTAAGTATCGACTTAATAGACAAGGCTTCATTCAAGCCAGAAAAGTTGTTGGCTTCCAAACGAACAATCCATTTAAGTTCTAAACACTTAGTCTTGTTTTTATGTCACCACCTATTATATTTTCACTGATTACCTCAAAAACAAAAAACTTAAAACCATGGCTAGATCCTAGATCATGCACATGTCTCGCTAGAGTGTTGGTAAGTTTACCATTACGAACATCATTCAAGTGCCCAAATATCCTATCTTTAAGAGCACGATTGGTATTACCAATGTTGAAACAATCACAGGTAGAGCACTGAGCATAGTAAACAACATTTCTTGTCTTACAATCTGCATAAAAATTAAAAGTAATATAGGAAGTCAACAGGGGATGCTCAAACGAACTCTTTACATATATGTAAGCACAGGCAGCACATGACCTACAAGGGAAAGTGCCCTTACGAATCAAACAAAAACTGTCATATCCAAGATGCTTTTATAGCACAATTGTCTCTTCAATGATTGATTCTTATGAAATGTAAACTTGAGTACAGGACCAACTAAATCTTTTATAGAATTATCAGCCATCAACACTGGCCAATTTTTCTTAACAATATCGCATAAAATTCCAATATTGCTAGAATATGTAAAAATAATCCTTGGTGAAGTACCATGACTAACATTCTGAGGGGTCGTGCCACTATCCCATTCAGCAAAAGAAGGTTTAGTCTCACTCAAAGGAAGTAACTCATCAGCAGCATGTTGTATCTTCCTATAGGAGTACCCACGAGACGTGAATTTGTTAGAAACTGCACCTACAGCTCAGCATCTGTCTGGCTGTCTGATCATCATTGTGAAGCCTCAAAGTTCTAAGTAATTGGCCTTTAACAACATGCCTGGGAATGTGCATTGGCTGCATGCTGGCTTTATGTAGCATATTCTTCTTCTTACATGGCTTCTTAAAGATCCTAGTAGCCACATTTACCTAGTCCATCTTTGCTAACTGTAACATCTAAAAAAATCAATGGAGTCTTTAGAACAGTTCATAGTGAATCGCAGAAAATAAGTATCAGTATTAGAAGTGTGAAGGAATTCAACAAAAGAAGTAAGGCTTTCTGGGGTACCCTTCCAAACCAAAAAGATGCCATCTGCAAAACATCTATAAGAACTGATATTCTGAATAAACGGGTTGTTACTATAACTATGGTCACGTTCCCATTGTGCCAAGACAAGATTTGCATATGAATTGGCACAAACCATACCCATTGCCACACCAGTCCTTTACAGCTAAAACACTTGTTCAAAAGTAACTTACAGACAAGCATTACTGTGTTTGGAGAAAAGTCACTGCAGCATGTAAAAAATGTCCTCACATTTTATCCCATATTAATTCTTGATGACAGCAAACAGTGATGTGATATCCAGAGTGACAAATATCAAATCTTCACTGTCACCAAGATCTCTGAACCAAGCATATAAATCACATAAAAATTTTTGGTATGTTTTAATATGCTAGGAATACCACCCAATATAGAATGGATGATCTTTTCTTTAAAGAAAGGAAATGGCTCGGTTACCCATGCACGACTAGAACTGTAGGTTCTAGCAATATTGGAATTGTATGCCATATTGTTAAGGAAAATTGGCCAGTGTTGATGGCTGATCATTCTTTTATTTATTTTTTTATTTTTTATTTATTTATCATTTGTTGACCGGGAAAATCCGACTAGGTTCCACAGAGCCTGTTTTCAGCGGAGGCCTGGGGAGAAATGCTCCAGATGCTCCAGTTTACATTTCGTAATTCTTTAAAAGATTTAGTTGGTCCTCTACCCAAGTTTACATTTCGTAACAATCAATCATTGAAGAGACTATTATGATATAAGCATTTTGGATATGACAGTTTTTGCTTGATTCATAAGGGGACATTTCCTTGTAGATTTTGTGCTTTTGTGCTGCCTGTGCTTATATATTTGTAAAGAGTTCGACTGAGCATCCCCTGTTGACTTTTTAAGTTTTACGCAGATTGCAAGACAAGAAATGCTGTTTACTATGCTCATTGCTCTACCTGTGATTGTTTCTACATTGGTAAGACCAATTGTGTGCTTAAAGTTAGGATAAACGTACCAACACTCTAGCAAGACATGTGCATGCTCTAGGATCTAGTCATGATATTAAGTTTTCTGTTTTAGAGGTAATCAGTGAAAATACAAGAGGTGGTAACATAAAAAACAAGACTGAGTGTTTAGAATTTAAATGGATTGTTCGTTTGCAAGACGACAGATTTCCTGGCTTGAATGAAGCTTTGTCTCTTCAGCCGATACTTAAGGCACGTTATTTGAAGCACTGATCAGATTTGTCACCGTTTTATGTATGGAGTTGTATTTTCTGAATGAATTTTGTACATGTGACTTTGTTGGTGTATGTTGGTTGGTTACTATATTGCTTTAAGTAGGTCAGTCTATCCCATGTTTTATGTTGGTTGGATGAAGTGGTCTTTTTAACTGTGAAAGCACTCACCTTGTTTTATTGTTTTTCTGCTTTATTAAAGTGCGGTTTACATTTTTACTGAGTTCTCTGCTTTTATAGTGATGGTTGGTTTATATTGCCATCATTCCTTTTGCTGTGGTGAGTCGAGTGGTTTTTGACTATCTCTAACAAACCTGATTTAGCAACTTCCAGACGAACTATGACCCATGTTTCATGCCAGTGAGGAGATCAAGACTTTTGGGGGCACTGTCATACATCTCCCAATAAGTGTTTTCTCCTGACAGCCACCTGTCTCAGAGAAAGGCATGCAGTGGGATACACTGGCATGTCATCTATGACTCCACTGGAGATTTAGCCATAATTCTGCCCCCTATGGGGATTAACTATGAAGTTTGCACAAATGTGGCCACTCACCCCCAAGACAGGCATGCCCATGCTCCCTGTCTGTGCTGCCAAGTGCTCCAGCTGCTGCCTGAACTCAGGCTGCCTGGGCTGTAGTTGAGTCTTATGTCTCTACGTTACCAGTAGCTGCACATATGTACCATGTGCTGTACATAGTAGTTATTGCAGCCCCTATACAATAGATATGCATATATGATTCTCTGAGTAAACCATTCACAGTTGCAAGCTACTTTCCTACAAGAATGGCACAGGCTACTTCTCTTCTAGTGCAGCCACTACAGATTCTCAGGAAATTGCCTCCAGCACAGACTCCACATCCAGCCCACCTTCAGGTATTGGAGTTGTCTCATCTTCCCCAATGAGGGATACCAGAAATTCCTTCACCTTCATGAGATGCCTTTGAGTTGGCAGTCCACTCCTAGTGGTAAATATGTCTGGGCATTTCCTGTGCTTGGATCTTGGCATGCATTAATATATCAGTGATCCTGCATTGCACCTGTATTACTGTAATACAGCTACTCACAAACTGGACAAATGGATGGGAGACCGCAAATTCACCCTTTTCTAATTTCTCCAAATCTTTTGGGTTTCTAATACCATGATGGGAATGGACCCCATTCCTAAGTCAAAGTATGATTAAAGTTCATGAAATTAGTATTGTTTCAATCTTTGATGTCAGCCAAAAGTACTCTTCGCAACACCCGGAATGTGTCCAGTAATGCCTCTTTCTGCAATTCGTACAGGGTTACATGGACTGGTAACATATCTAAATATGATTTTAAATTCTTTTTTATAAGACCCGTTGCTCCTACTACTATTGGAACTGTCTGGGTATCTTTCTTCCACATTGCTCTAGTTTCTGCCTGCAGATCCTGGTGTTTTATGACTTTGTGCCTCTCTGTATGCAAGACACTATAGTTACTGGGTGTGGTGATTTCAATGATCGATGCTATTTTTGTCTTCTTTTCTTGGACCACTATATCCATTTTTCTAGCATCTGTTGGTAATGGGTTATCCCATGTGATATAAACTTAATTATTTTCCATGATGCTTTGTGGCTCATGTTTCCAGCATTTTTCAGCAACTTTGATACCATAATGTTTGCACAATCCACAGTGCAACAGTCTTGCCACATTATTATGCCTTTCAATATACAGTCCTTCTGCCATTAGTATGTCGCAACCAGCAACAAGGTGTGTGAATGTTTCCAATTCGGTTTTACAAAACCTACATTTGTCTGTTTCTCCCACATGTTCAATGGACTTTGTAAACCAGCATGTACATAGCCCACTGTCTTGGGCTGCCAATATTAACCTTTCATTTCTTGGTTTGAACTCGCCTCTCCTTAACCATTCCTGCATTCGTTCTTGATCAACATGAGGCTCTTCAAGAAGTTTTCTATACTTAAAACTATATTTATGTTTTTTCCACATTTCTTGCCTTCTCATCTGGTCCTTCACCTTATATTCTTTGTTTTGTTTTTTAGCACATTCAGTTGCTGCCTGTTTTTTATCTACTTCGGGTTTGATTTCCATTCCTGCTTGACGTCGATATGCTTCTGCTAAATTAAGCAGAGATGTCATCTTAGATTTATTCTCCTCATGTTTCAAAACTTTCACTACATTTGGATCTTGTGAGGTCAGTAGATATGTGTGGAGTCCCACGAGTGCAGATTTATACATGTAATCAATTTCAAGTAGGCCCATTCCTCCTTCGGAATGGGGAATATATAATCTTGGTATACACTAATTTTTATAAATCATTTGCTGAGCATGAAGCATCCTTCTTGTTTTAATATCTAATCTACCCAACACATTTTGGGGCCAGTCAGTCACTCCAAAACTATATGTTAGGACAGGCAGAGAAAATTGATTTATAGCTTGGATCTTGTTCCTAGATGTCAATGCTGTTCTCAGGATTAACTTAAGTCTTCTAAAGTATTCCTTACTGAGTTTCATTCACATTTGTTCCCAAGTAGTTATATGCTCTCACTTGCTCAAGTTCTTTTATATCACATTCTTCTCCCAAACTGATGTTTTTCTGGTGTTGCAGTTTTCCCTTTTTAAAGGTTGCTTTTGCACATTTATCAAGACCAAATGACATTCTAAAATCATCTGAAAAAGTTTTGACAACCTGCAGCTGTGCTTTCAGTTCCTCATCTGTTGAGCTATACAGTTTTAAATCATCAACAAAGAGAAGATGAGAAGTCATTAGACTTTGTTGTTCACCCTAGTGGTGGCACCCATGTCCCTTATGGACAGGGGTAGTCAGTGTTAATCATAGACTCGGTCTGCGAATTACGTCCATCTAATCAAGGACAAATGAGGCAACTTGGGTTTAATGTAGCTAAGCTTGTAAGGGCTCTAGGGCCGCTAGCCTAGTAATCTCCTATGAGCCTATGAACCTTTGAACTATTATGGCCACCTACTGCACTGGTGTCCTGTGCCAGTCCCTGCCATACCTTTTCCTTGAAGGTATTATCCACTTTCCCCTGTTAAGGATATGCATGCCATGTGTATGTAGAGTCTGTAGTAGCACAGCTGTCCTCTGTGTGGTAAACTTTTCCAGCTTTGCCATTCCTTCAGTCCCGTGATAAGATCTGTATATTTATTGGTTGCACATGTGGATCATTGTGTGCTTGCAAGACTGTTCATGCCAGCTGACGATTTACTCATTACTATTCTCAGTCCCTTTTGGTGACCATAGCACTGCATGCTTCTGTGGTGTAACCATTCTTCTCCCCCCTGCATTTGTAGTTGCCACTCTGGGTTACTTTTCTGATTTTATTCACAAGTAAAGCATGCGTAAGGGTTTTCTTCATTAAATGTATATGAAGTGCAGATATTTCTCATGCTTGAGATTGAACTGTTAAGTGTACTATATCTAACCCTGATAACACTGTTGTCTCTTAAGTATACAATGGAGTGTGTCTCCACATGTAAACTTTCATTTGTGTCTGCTGGTTTAATAGTTATCACTCTTAATGAAATATTATAGTCTGTCGCATTGTGTTCCACCATTATTTAATGGGATAATGCTGTACTTAGTGGATTTATTTAGTTCATGATTGCTGTTGTAATAACTTATATAATTTGGGTAAACAGCTGTGCTAAGTGTTTGCTGCTTATTACTATAGTAGTGTGTTCCATGTTTAATTAACCAGCCACTGTTTGTGACAATATTTACATAAAGTAGTGTGTTTTTGAAAGTGAGTTTCCTGTTCTACTGCAGCATATTAGTGAATATATACATGTGTTATGATCCTATTCTGAGATTCTTCTCTACAAAAAGGGCTGTAAATGTGTGTTATATATATATATATATATATATATATATATATATATATATATATGTATATATATATATATATATATATATATATATATATATATGTGTGCGTGTAAAAATGTGAAGAATAGTTATTTCCTTTAAGTTTTCTGGTCTCACTTGGCATAGCAAAGCAGAAAATCCACATTCCTACATCAACCGCCGCTCTCTGTTTTGATGTCATGTTTACTTCTATACTTGCTAAACTTTCCTTTAACAAAGTCTACTAGTCGAGTCAGCCCTAGGTAGCAAAGTCACAATATTTATATACTCTGTGGCATACTGTGCTGTGGCTATACTGTATTCCTGCAGTCTCTCTCCTCTCTTGTGTTTCCTAATTTTCTCATTATTACTTTTTACTTCAACTGCTGTATTTTTGTGCTGATTACTTGTGGTTTCAATACCTTGTCCTGTATATCTGATACATATTACTGCTCTACACCACTCATCTTAAATGCTTTGGCCCTGGCTCTCTCATCTACAGGACACACCCACAAGTCTCGCTCTGTTAAAGCAAGTTTGACTACAAGCAAGTCTCAGGAGGCAGAATCACCTTCACCCATAACATAAATGGACAGTGCATAATCTTTAAAATTTGCTGGGGAAATTAAAACAGGAGTGTATGTTTAATGCTACATTTTCTCACTGTAAACTTAGCAATATTAAGTAGTTATAGTTGACACCATTAGAAACAGTTACCTAAAGTTTCTGCAGTCCCACCCCTGGGAAACCACACCCACTTTGCCTAAACCTATTTAATTTAGCAAAGGTGACATTTAATCTTTTATTTCTTTGCTTCCCATCTTTATAATACATTAATGGCAGTCTTATGTCCATTTGTTTCAATCACCTGCCTTTGTCTTTTCTTATTCAATGATGGAAATTGTTTTTGTTTTCTTCTCCTTTTTCTGCTTCATGCTCAGCTTGCTGAATCCTCCTGTAAAAGCGAAATTATCATAATCTGCTTAAAGCACTATCTCTCAAACCACACAGCCCCCCTCCATAAAAACGTGATAACATCAAAAACTTATGTAGGTATATACATTCCTCCTGAGAACAACAGAGACACCACTGAAGAATTATTTGCTTGGGCTATATCCAGAATCTTCCATAGACCTTTAATCCAGGGCACTTCAGTATAGATTGACAAATGCTGCACAATACAATGACTAGCACTCCTATAAATCTATATGGCCTTAATCATATAACATCAATCCCTACTCAGTTCAATAAAAGAAGGGATAAAGAGTCCACAGTAGATTGGTTGCTTACCACTGCCTTAAACAACATCTTCTCCAGTGGCACCCTCTCAGATACACTGTGACCTTCTCATGACCTTTGCAATAAGGAAACATAATATCCTGTAAAACAAGACAAATAAAAGGTCTTCCTTTCAAAAAGACACCTTTAAGTCTACCTTTAAATCCATTTAATGGAAGCCATTATTTACACTGCCCTCAAATGAAGCCATATCCTTCTTCAATACCACTGTTCTAAATGTCTTAGACAGTCTTTCCCCACTTTGGAAAAAAGAGTAAAAGCCAACCCTGCACATGGTTATCTCTACAAAAAAAATAATACAATAATGAGACAAAGCATGGAAGATATGAAAAGCTGTTAACTCTCATACAAACTTCCAAGTCTTTAGACAACCCAGAAGTCTTGTCAAAAACACATCTACCTGGACAAAAAAAAAAAAAAAAAAAAACAAGAAAAAAACAAAACATATTACACTAACATCCAAAACATTTCCCAGAATAACTATAAAATGTTCTTCTCCTCTATAAGTAAACTCTTAAATCTTGGGGGGAAAAAACATCTCAACCTGCCCTTACTACAGACCTGAAAAATTATAACATTACCTCTCAATTTGGTACACATTTTATGTAATCTGTCAACTTACTCTTAAAAAAATTCTGACACATCTCTAAAAATATCTCAGAAACTAGCTCAAATAATGTCAAAACCTTCTCCTGTCAACCCATTCCCACCTGTACTATATAAACTTCTCCAGCTGAAACCAAACACATTTACCCCTCATAATATTTGACCAAAATAGTTAAAACTCACAGCTGAGGTCAGCCTTAAATAAATATATGTCCCCAAACTGTGGAACCAATCTTATATCCTCCCACATTACAAGGGTGGGCATTCAACTGAATTAACCTCCTTTAGACCTATAACTTTTCTTTCACCCCTATACAAAACACTAGAGAAGTGTGCACCTGCCCAATTACTCAAGTATGTCACTGACAACTACCTCCTATCCCCTACTCAAAATGGTTTCTCCCTCCATCACAGTACCTCTATTGCTCTTCTAAGTTTCAGTTCAACTGTAAATGATAACAGAAACATCAGTAACCTCACCTCTGCCCTATTCTTCGATTTATCCCAGGCCTTCAATACTGTTTCCCATATAAAAATGGCAAGACAGCATACCTCCATCGGACTAAATGCAGAATCTCTGTCATGGTTTAAAAGCTCTCTCTCCTGTAGGCATTGGGCAGTAAAATGGAAGAACAACATCTCCACTTTTCTCCCCATACCAGAAGGCATTCCCCAGGGTTCCACTCTGGTCCCATATTGCTCAATATCCTCATAAATGACCTTCATGCAACTAGTAAACATGCTTCCATTGTCCAGTTTGCAGACAATTCCACCCTCATCTGCACATACAAAGCCCTAGTTGTCCTACAACAGCTAACTCAGGACTTCCTTCTCTCAACTGTGGCATGGCTGATCAAACATGAACTATTGCTAAATCCAAAAAAATTCAAATTAATCTTGTTTACTACCAACGGACTGGAGAAAATGAAAAAGTTTAAGATAGCCACCACTAATAATACAGAAACTAAACTGGTAATCCACATCAAACATCAAACTGTTTGGAGTTACAACTGATGACATACTAAAATTTGCCACCCATATTAATAAATGTGTGAAAAAAAACATCAAAAACTTGGTGCCCTTTCTATAGGATTAAATTCTTCATAACAGACTCATCAAGAAGACAGATTGCCTGAGTCTATCTACTTCCTTCTGTTCTCTTTTCTGTCACATTACTGACCTATGTCACCCAACCCAGCCTCCTCAAATAAAGGTGCAACATTTGCTGCAAATACATCCTACAAATCCAATCACTGCCAGGCTTTGAAACAACTTAACTGCCTAGAATTAGCAAACTCACTTAATTTCTCACACATTCCACTCCTCATGGCATATCTACAAGCCTGATGGATACTGCAGCCTAAGCAGTGTTCTCCAGCACTCATTTCCTACCAGAACTCTTCTTCTACTGACAAAACTACTTCTCTGTACAACCAAAGCAAACATTACAACAGGGAATTCTTTGCTCTCTGCCTCTGTGGCAAAAATGTAAAACTCCATTCTACTCTCTCTGTCTCTCTCTCTCTGTCTGTCTGTCTCTCTCTCTCTAAAACTAACAGACAGCAACAATACCACATGAGCTTGTAGCTATGCTCCTGCTGTACACCTGGCTAATCTTATTCTTAACCCCCTCTTCCTTTTATATCTTCTATATATAAACATCCCTTCTCATAGTCCTTCCTACACTTCTAACCCTGCCCTGTATAATCTCAATGCTAACTCTACCTGCACATCTTCTTATCTGTCCTGTGTGCTACCATCATAAGGAACTCCAATTTCTAACAGTAATAATGTCTCTTCTGTGTCTCCAATAGTGTATATTGTTTTGCTTTTCTCTTGATACTGGAACTGACAATCATATTGCTAGCATGATGACCCAATCTTATGTGACACATTACCTACTAGAATGCCATTTTCCTGTCCTAGACTCCAAATTAGCCATGACACTGAAATAGCTGTTGCCAGACTGACTACATCTTCACTAATATACTCAAAGGAAATTGCATTGGCGATATAGTTCACAACCTCTGAAAAGTGTTCAGCTTGGTAAAGAGCCCTCATAATGCTTAAGGAGTCTAAAACTGAGATAGTAGCAGAGCAACTGGATAGTTTCAGAACTACATGTCAAATCAAACTGTGTCAGAAATGTGTCAGAAAAGCAGCTTTCCCCTTTACCAGATGAAAGTGTTTGGTACTGGACCATTATTATTCTAATTATTTGCCAAAGGATGGTATACAAACATTAAAGTCTTCCTCATACAATATAATGGTATACCATCACTGAAGTCTTCCTCATTCAATATACAGATGATTCCAATTTCATACGGACTAAGTGGTCTGTCATCCTCTAACCGTATCACTTACTCAAGTTTCAGTTCTCTTTTTCGGTGGATTAGCAATTTTGCATTGTAGTACATGATAATGTTAGTTATCTAAACAGAAACCTAAAAGAACAGGCAAAACCATGAAAATATGTATGTAATTCACAACTCATACATTCTTTTTAAGAAACTCCTTGTTTACCTTACATTGTTGCAAAGTGAAGACAATAAATCAACACAATCTTTGATTCCTTGTTGACCAGTGTTCTACTCAGAACTCCACAACTTTGAGATGCAGGTCTGCTCACACTTTGAACCAGACTTTATGTACGTTAATGATTATTCAGCACTGGAGTAAAATAAAACATACTAGTCATACGATATCAAGAAACGTACCATCACCACAGTAATAAAAGTACGGGGACATATATAAGTGACTGAATTTTAAAAAAAAATGGAAAAAAAATTGGAAAAAATATTTAACAACTATAGCCATATGCAAAACAAAGGAAAATGTATACCATTATTAACTTCATTTCTGCCTAACCATGTATGCTTATAACCGACCACATGAAGAGAAACAGATATGACCCCTATAAATTCCTTGTTAAAGGACACTAATAACATAGCTAATAAAAAGTAAAACACATTAAATCATGTTCACACACTGTCATGGTTGCATAATTTATTACAAAAATGGGAATATTCTTTAATCCAACGTTTCATAATAATGAGGACAATATCCTAATATTATGTCCTAAGATGATCTTAAGCATCTAAGACAGCTGTTGTTGTTTGAATGTTTGAGTATATGGGACTCTTATCTAGACCTACCAATATCAACTACTAGAGGAAGAACCACGGTCCTTCCAGGTCACTAGTATGTGTCCTAAGCGGAAGTAAAATAGATAAATCGCTTCTTTACTAGATAATGTGAATTAGCAGAGTCAGTCTATGTGCACAGTTGTAAATGTAGGGTTACCACCTGTCCCACTTTGTGAGGAACAGTCCCTTTTTGGGCAGTTGTGTCCTGACAAAAAACTGTAAAAATGACAAATGTCCTGAGATTTTAGGACAAAATTATTTCCTATATTTTATATAATAGTTGCATAAAACAGCTATTCTGTATCTGAAATACCTAAATGTTATAAGAAACAGAATAAGCAACTAAAATGCTACAAGAATAAGCTTTTATTTAGGCAAAAAAATTAAGTTATATCCTTTGTACTGGCCATGGGTATGTGTCGGCCTGTAAAATCTGATGTTTGTACCAAAAATGTCCCACTTTGGCCATTTGAAAAGGTGGTAACCCTATCTAAATGTGTATTACCTAGTATCAAGCTGCTCCCCCTGCATCATTTGTAACACCATAGGTCTTTTGATTCATGTTGTGGGATCTGTTGTTGGGACTTATTTTTCTTATGTATGTATGTATTTATTTATATATCCTGCAAATTTGACTGACTGCTGCTTAATATGCAAGGTCCAGTGATGGACTACAGCACCAGAGTGACAAATGGACATTTATAGTTAATGTGACGTAAGCTTATGCAATGGACATTTATAATGGTCAAGACTATGATGTGTTCTTTTAAAAAATGGTTATATTTCCAGTTAGTTAGTTACAAGTTTTCTATTTGTTCAAGAAGTTGTAGACACTAAAGTTTATGTATATTACTTAAATAGGACACATACAAATCTTTTAACTAACTTAAAACATGGTTAAAAAATACCAGTACTAGTAGTGTACAGATCATCATCCTCTTCTTCATTCCCTTTTTACCAATTTTATATGGAGTTGAGGTGTTACGTTATTTCTGTGCCACTCTTATGTCTTCTCAGTCATGCCCAATTGTCATAGATCTTTTCTTATTCAATCCACCCATCTTCTGTCTAGATATAATTATCTCTTCTTGGCTTCTTCCTGTGACTCCCAAATCTGCTTTACCTATCTTTTCTCTGACTGGGCTACTTTGGCTTCAAGTCTAATTTCTTTTTTTCATTGTCAGTGACACAGTGTGCATCCTACTACCCATCTCATGCACATCATTCAGTACCACAGTGTGCATCCTACTACCCATCTCATACACATCATTCAGTACCACAGTGTGCATCCTACTACCCATCTCATGCACATCATTCAGTACCACAGTGTGCATCCTACTACCCATCTCATACACATCATTCAGTACCACAGTGTGCATCCTACTACCCATCTCATGCACATCATTCAGTACCACAGTGTGCATCCTACTACCCATCTCATGCACATCATTCAGTACCACAGTGTGCATCCTACTACCCATCTCATACACATCATTCAGTACCATAGTGTGCATCCTAATACCCATCTCATACACATCATTCAGTACCACAGTGTGCATCCTACTACCCATCTCATACACATCATTCAGTACCACAGTGTGCATCCTACTACCCATCTCATGCACATCATTCAGTACCACAGTGTGCATCCTACTACCCATCTCATACACATCATTCAGTACCACAGTGTGCATCCTACTACCCATCTCATACACATCATTCAGTACCACAGTGTGCATCCTACTACCCATCTCATACACATCATTCAGTACCACAGTGTGCATCCTACTACCCATCTCATACACATCATTCAGTACCACAGTGTGCATCCTACTACCCATCTCATACACATCATTCAGTACCACAGTGTGCATCCTACTACCCATCTCATACACATCATTCAGTACCACAGTGTGCATCCTACTACCCATCTCATACACATCATTCAGTACCACAGTGTGCATCCTAATACCCATCTCATACACATCATTCAGTACCACAGTGTGCATCCTAATACCCATCTCATACACATCATTCAGTACCACAGTGTGCATCCTACTACCCATCTCTTGCACATCATTCAGTACCACAGTGTGCATCCTACTACCCATCTCATACACATCATTCAGTACCACAGTGTGCATCCTACTACCCATCTCATACACATCATTCAGTACCACAGTGTGCATCCTAATACCCATCTCATACACATCATTCAGTGCCACAGTGTGCATCCTACTACCCATCTCATGCACATCATTCAGTACCACAGTGTGCATCCTAATACCCATCTCATACACATCATTCAGTACCACAGTGTGCATCCTACTACCCATCTCATCCACATCATTCATCCATGTAGGTTACTCAAAGAAAGAAATAGACAATTGCATTTCTCTACTTTTAAGAGAAAGAGAAACGAAGGGTAGACCTTATTTCTCTAAACCAGTGGTTGGTGAGAATGTAACACCTGCCATGAATACTGAAAGGAATATCAGAGTACCTATGACTTTTTCTAGTAATATTAATACATATTGTGAGATTATTAAAAAGAACTGGAACATTTTGAAAGCCTCTGAAGAGATAGGTAGAATTATTAGTGACACTCCACTGTTTTCTTTTAAAAACAATTTATCTATAAAGAGACAGCTCTGTTATAGGACAGGAGTGAATAATCCACTTGTTACCTCACAGAGACAAGGAACATACCCTTGTAGGAATTGTAGTGCCTATAATCCTATACACATAGGACCATCATTTACACTTATGCATAAAGGGATAGTGATGAAACATACTTTTTATGCAGATTGCTCAACAAGGAATGTAGTATATTACAGTTATTGTATGGAATGTTCAGCATTCTACATAGGTAAATCAAATAGGTCCTTAAGGGAGCGTATCATGGAACATCTTAGAGATATTAGGAATAATAAAGAGAGTAATCCACTAGCAAGGCACACTAAAGACTTTTGCATGCATCATGCCTTTAGATTTTTACTACTTGAAATAGTTAAAGAGAGCTGAAGGAAGTGGGACACAAAAAATAGAATAGAATTAGCTGAACTTAGATGGATAGTACATTTTAATGCAGACAAGAAACCGGGCATTAATGATGCTGTATCTATTAAACCAGCACTATGCACACGCACACTCCCCCATTGAGTAAAGTGGTTTTAAAAAAGTTTTTAACTAAATGTATGTCTTATATGATGTTACTTATTTACTGATGTGGTGATTATGTGAAATGTATTTTTTTTTTCTTATTAGTTTCTGGAGATATGCTTTTAAGCTGACTAATTAGTTAATTGCTTATGATTGGGCAGTCTTTTTAAGTGCCTTGATCGTGTTCTTTTTGTATTTGAGTCTGAAGAAGCGACTGGGAAATCATGAAAGTGCTTACTCTCCTTTTTTGTTTTATTAAAGCTGTTATAGTTTAAGCCATGGTTGGTCCTCTTTGGTCTTTTGAAAAATATTGTTGTTTTACTTATAGAGGACCTTTGCCTAGTTCCTGCTCTTTTTCTGACAGGTTTTGCATTAGAATGAATTTTCTGAAGGTTATAAAGTCTGAAACTCAAATGTCTGTAATTGTTTTCTGACTTCAACCTTCAATCATTTGCCAGTATTTTGCCAGAAAACCACAATTTTATGAGATACAGACCAAAAATATGAGGGAAAAATCTGGATGTTCTGTAAAAATCTGTACAGTTGAGAGGTATGATATGCCCCCTCTGACCTATTTATTGATGTAGTCTATCACTAGTATGAACAGGAGTGGGTTGCAAGTGACAGTGATGCATTCCCACTCCCACTGGAAACCCTTCTTTGAGTCCAAATGCTGTTGAGCCTTGTGTCAGTGAATCCCTGTCCACAGCCTGCACTGATTCTACCAATGTTTTCCTGACTTTGAACTATCACAGGATAGCTCAAATCAGCTTTCTTGGGACATTGTCATACACCTTCCTTTAAATTAAAAAAATCATATAATAACAATAATTTATGGTTAGTAAGTGGGCAAGTTATGCTGTGATGTACTCACTCTATTATGTTTGGTCACTTCAGCTTTGCCCTTGCAATCAACCCTCAGACAATGAGAATATATCAAAGCACAAACAGACTCCTTGTTTGTCCTGTGGCAGTGGCAACCTCATAAAATGTGGGGAGACCTGGGTTCAATCCTCACACAAGGGTCAGTGTTATCCTTTCTCACTGAACTGTTCATAGAAGTTGCAGCTGAGTAGCATTGTTTTCCTTGTACTGTCATTGCAGCGTGTTCCTACTTATGGATGCACCTGATACAATATTTTCAGCACAGTACTACAGGTTACTTAACATCATTGATAACTAGGTCACATACTTCCACCCTTTCCCACATTTGTGTAGTTTTCTGTGATTACTTCAGTGTCCTTCCACCTTCCAAAACATTCCAGTTGATTAGCTACACTAAATTGTCCATATGTGTATTCATTTTTCCCCTTTGCCTTTTTTGCCCTTTTCCTGTCTGAATACCATCTATGGACCAGCCCACTTACCCAGTGAACCAATCTTAATTAAATAACCAATGTTAACTAAATAAAATATAAAAAGCTAGAGTTGGGCTTATGATGCTGGTGCTGATTATGATGTTACCTACACATTCTGAACCATATTCCCTTCATAGACTCAGTCCTCTATCCGGAATCTAATCATGACACTGTGTGCAGGAAGTAGTGTAGCTCTTACACTTATACAGCCTTAGTATGCACACAAGGTGAATGGTAGAATGAAGACCATATAGAGAATGTCTGCAAAAAACTATTGTATAGTAGGGTAAGAAATGGTGCTGACTTGTCTAAACATGGGCTAAACTCTTAACTAGGTTTATAAGGGCCTCAGAGCCAATAGTCTAGTAACTTCCTATGATCCTATGATAATGTACCTTGTAAGTTAATAAATTCAGTGAGTCTGTATATTTAGTTACTACTCACATATAGTACACTTAGAACTAAACTGTTATATATATATTAGTAAAGATGCAACAATAAAAAGGAGAACAGCCAGTGACCACATCTGTGGCATTCTTTAAACTAACTAGTGAGAACAGTAATGTACTGGCCCCTGTAGTCTGTGATACCATAAATTAATTATGGGATGTTCACATAATTATGTCTGTTTAATGAGACACACCAACTGTCTATTTAGTTAATAGTTTAGAAATTCAAATTGAGACCTGTTCCCTTGTTTACAACTAGCATACATCACTGTGATTTTCCTTGTAATAAGCTGCAGACAGCACACCTTGGGACACGGTGACACACTAGGGACCTTGAAAGCTTGTAAGTGGCTGCTGTTAGCTTGGTTCTTTTATTAAATAAATTGCTTTGTTTGAGCTATCCCTGTGGTACAATACTATTTGCTTCTTCCCTTTCCTAACTGTGTCGTAACTATATGTACAGTAAGGTTTCTGTCAATACCATGTAAGGAAAAATGTATAGCATTTTGTGAACTGATATATAAATTAACTGAAAAAGCAACAGAACTTATTTGTCAGGTCACAAAGTAGTGTTAAAGGAGGAAAAAGTATCACTTCAGATTTTCACTTCAAAAAAAAAAAAAAAAAAACACACACAGAACGCATGCTATTAATATTTGCATAAAATTCCTCCATACAGATGTAATGCATGTTTTAACTAAAGACTTAATGTGTTAAATAGTCAAGGCTATAAATTACCCCTATAAAAATTCCCATTCAAAAATATAATTGCATAATTTGTGAATTTAGAAATTGTGTAAGTCATTCAATGATGATCATTTTCACTATCCACAGTTCAACATAAATTTCCTTCTCAAATTTATAACAATTTTGTTCTACTCTGTAATCGTATACGTGTAGTATAGTTGCGAATATACATGTTATTTGACAAAGTAAAATGGCACTATACTTGACTAGGAAGGATTCTAGCAAGAGCTATATTGGATAACTAGATCATGCCAAATGTAGGTTCTTATTTTATTTAATTCATCTGTTTATATTTTGGTGGCTGGGTAATCCGAGCAGAATATCACTGCTCATTTTATGCATGGGAGAGTCAAGCACGGTTGTAATTTGCACAATCATTACCCAGTCAGATAACACCTGCAACTACCAAACACTTTCCAGCAGCACCCTGACAGTAGACAAATACATTACAAATAAATAGCATTCACGGCAGGGAAACCTAGTGATACCATATTTCTCTGTAAATAAGACCTAAGCAGAGAATAAGGCCTAGTATGGTTTTCCAGGGTGGTCATGATATAAACCCTACCCCAAAAATAAGCCCCAGTTAAGATCATCAACAACACACAACGGACGTGTTGAATTATAAAATAATAATATTATTGACACCTGTTGACTGAGGTCATCATATTCTGCTTGCCATTTTCGGACCATTCAGACACCCAGCTTCTTCTCTTTGCAGAAAGTCATAAGATTCTTTCCCCTGGAGTCCTCCACGATTCTTACTGTAACCCTAATCCTCACTCACACTTGACGTTTGAGATCCTTGGCCCATAAACACTGGCAAGTGTACTTTGATTGGTCAAAGTACAGACAACCCACGTAAAACGTGCACACTTGATAGCGAATGGGTGCGGATGTGCCTTCTTAACTGTCACCATTCTTGTTGCCACTCCTGTCTCGTAAGTCTTCAATTAACCCCCCCAGACAAGATGAGTGCAAAAAGAAGCTATTCCATCGAGCACAAGAAAGGAATCATGGAGGACTCCCGGGGAAATAATCTGATGGCTTTCTGCAAAGAGAAGAAGTTGGATCTCTGAATGGTCCAAAAATGGCAAGCAGAGTACAATAACCTCAGTTAACAGGTGGACGAGGGAAATATTAAGAAGTGCAAATTTGGATCAGGTTGGCAACCATTACTTCCTGAGCTGGAAGAAATCATCTGTGAATGGATTGCTAACAGGAGAGTAAAGGCTTTAGTTGTGCACAGGGCTGATATTCAAGCATTTGCCCTTGCAATGGCACCACAGTTAGAAATATCCCCAGAAGAATTCAAAGCATCACATCACTGGCTGGATGGCTTCCTTCAGTGATATGAACTGTCTCTAAGAAGATCAACAACACTGTTTAAGCTGGAAGATACTGAAGTTATTAAACGTGCACTTGCATTCAAGTCCTTTGTTGATGGCATCGACTTTTCTAAATACCAGCTCTCCAACATGATTGCTATGAATGAAACTGCAGTGTTTATGGGCACGAATCTCAAACAACAATTGATCAGAGGGGTGCCTCGTCAATCTACATTCCCTCCACTGGTTACGAAGTGCATGTGTTACCTGCATTTTGGCAAGTCATCTAGATGGAAAGAAAACCCCACCTCTAATCATTAGTAAGGGCAAGAAAGATAAGACAGAACATGCTTCAGGCATTTACATTCTTGAAACCGAAAAAGCCTGGTGCACACAAGCAGTTATAAGGAAGTGGGTCGGTGTAATGTTGCCACTTGTTTTCAAGGTGGCGAAAGAGGTCTGCTAGTCTGGGATTCAGCCAGCACTCACCGCGCTAAAGACATGAAGAACTTCCTTGCACAGAAAACAATAGATCAAATAATGATTCCCACAGGAATGACTGCCTATCTCCAGACTCTTGATATTGCAATAAACAAACCATTCAAGGACCATTTGCGCATGGAACTCAATGACTACATTGAAAATAGAATGAAGAGAAATCAGCATGGAAACTTTGTGAAGCCTAGCCTGCAAGAGGTTGTGACTTGGGTGAAGAATTCATGGGATAAAATCACTGACAGCTGTGTTGCCAATGCACTACGAGCAGGCTACATGGACAAGCAGTGCTCATTTAAGCAGAGCTCTATTGCTAGGCATGACAGATTGGGGCCAATGGTTCTACAGGAAATTGAGTCACAAGAAATTCAGGCTGGAATTTGTGGGTTGGAGACTTATGACAATGTTCCAGAAGAAGATGACATGACTGTATTTGAATAACTTTTCTGTTATCGGGGCAACAGAATGGATTGCTTCTGCTTTTAGCTGCCAGCAAGCTCTTGTTATTTTTTTACTTTACTGTATTAAAGTAACGTTTCATTATCAAGGGGTTATTACAAGGTAAGGCCACTAGCTCCCAGACTTCATTATTATGACTTTCCATCATTCTTCTCTTACGGTTTGGGTAAGGAATAAAGAAAACATCACCACTAAAAAAGTGGCAGTTATTAATCTGTTTTATTCCCCTCCTCCAATACACATGTATTGAGATTTTTCTGCACTTTCTGTTAAGCATGAAATATTGCACTGTGAAAGCCAAGGTGTGGATATTCTGAAGTTGAAATGTTTGTTGCACTCTTTATGTAGAATTCTCACACAACTAACGCGTTACCTAGAACTGTTGCCCAATAATGGAAAAGTACCAAATAAATGTCAATTTGTGTACATGAATAAATGTCGATTTTTGTACATGAATAAATGTCGATTTGTGTACATGAATAAATGTTGATTTTGTACATGAATAAATGAATAAATGTAGATTGTTGTACTGTGGGGTAAATAAGGCATATCCTGATAATAAGCCCTAATGCGTATTTCGGCGGGGAAGAAAAGTATAAGACCCAGTCTTATTTTCAGGGACTATGGTAGCAAATGTTATTTGTAGGGTGTGCACATGATAAAAGAAACTAACAAAAACCAACATATCAGAATGAGAATCACAAATGATGCTATCTTCTCCAGCAAAGATATGTTTGAACACAAAAACGTATTTTATGAATTGTTTCCAGTTAGCCCCATAATCCTGAGATAAAGTGAAGTGCTTGCATTTTTTGGAAAGCATTCTTACTCATTGTTTAAAGTTTTACAAAAGGGGTAAGGAGTAATCATAGATTAATGGGTTGTTTGTACCACAGCATGAACATAAATGCATTACATTCCATAATATTGTTTATGATTAATATTCTCCACACTATGAAAAGCATGGCTTCTGGATTACCAGAGGTATGTCTACACAGCTGCTATATGCAGATAAGGACTGTTTTACCTATATAGTGTGTTGTTTATCTCAAAAAATGGATAAGCTGCATGGCTTGTTATCTTTATATCATTCCATATTTCCTCCCACTTCCCACTGAAGCTGCTTTACATCTGCCCATGCTGTGTTGAATTCTAGCAACAGCTTTCATAACACAGCTTTCTCATAACAGCCATTCCGTACATTTCCAACCATGTTTGTGAATCTATACTTCCTCCAGTGCCATTGAGACATTCTTCCTTGGTCTTCAGCTTGAGCCTACTTGTTGCTACTTATCTCCTCCTTTCAAAGATGCTGCCAATTTGGACTTTTTTTACTCTCCTTCAGGTACCTAAATTGTTTCATTATGTCCTTTCTGTCCTTCTCTCTCTCTTTCTCACTCTACACACACTTATTCCAGGACATGATAAGTATTAAGGTCATGTAACTTCTGTCTTTATTCATCTTCTTTTCTAGATCCCCCACAATTTTCTTGCTGGTCTTTGCATAGGCTCATTCCTGTCCTTGTTTTTGTACTGGAGTTTCTAGAACTACATGCAGATATGGTCTCACCAGCTGCTTCCACACAGGAGGAGCAACTTTCTACTGGTGATAGTTTCCTTGTACAGCCTAAGATATCATTGGCATTTCTTGCTGATATTTCACAATGGCCACCAACCCCTAGAACATCAGATATAAGTATACCACTGTTTCTTTCCATTTTTGTTGCTGTTGGCATCTTGTTTCCCATTATATAGTCTCCAAATTAGTTTTTTCTACTTATTTGCAATGCATTAAATCTAAGCTGCCCTGAATGTTAAAAGACATCTCTAGGCAAGTTTTAGTTTAGTTGCATCACAAATTTACCCTGTTTCTTTAATTTATTTATTATATTTAGTATTTCTATGTCTAAAGAAATTAATATTTAAGCATCTATGCCTCTGTTTCCTGTATGCAGAAAAGTTTAAAGTCTCTACGCTCACCGTTTTATCTGTCTGTGTGAAATGTTGCACTTCGTTTTAGTATCTGTTACATTATTTCCTACCTCAGTCACTCTGGAAGCTAGTTAAATAGGATGGGAGTGGATAATTACATCTCACACAACCTAAGTTAAACTAATTCAAATGATTTTATAGGCTGAAATGAATAACATACTCTTCAGATGCTGTGTGGTTGGCCTAAAGGAATCACCAATAATTATATCAGAGGTTGCACAAGCCAGTTCATACCAGCAGGAAGTCCAGGAACCAGTGATGGCTCAAGGAAAGGAGTTTTCAACATTCTAACAGGTCACAAGGTTTTCTGGGAGTAGAGGAAGGACAGTGTAATAACCAAGATACCAAATGAAACAATGAATGCTGACAAAAGCTGTACTGACTGTTCATTCCAAATATTAAATTTTACAGAAGAGAACTTGGGAGAAGACCATCAAATCATAAAATAGTCCCAAGGTATGGATTTATTTTTGTCTGCTAAGAAGGTTTCCAAAGCAAAAGCTATGACTGAATTGTGGCTACTTGTCAGGAAGCAAAATCTAGTTTACATTTGTAAATGCTTCGAAAGCATACATGTTAGAGGTTCTAATCATTTGAAAAAGAAGCCTAATCTCAACCCTGTATTACTTCCTACTTTACAAGTATTTCAATATGTCCGTGACCAAGAAATTTGCCAGTTACTGCACAATAAGGTAGAGAGCACCTTTTTAACTTTTTTTTGTTTAACAAAGTGAGAGCATTGGTTGAACAGACCAGCATGATGGCTGTTTGGTTTATGAAAGATGTTAAAAGGCAGAGTGCTGGCAATTATGAAACAGCAAGACTACATATTAGCAATGACTGCTTTATCGAATGACATTGAAAGCTATGTTCAAGTTAACAAACACATTGTTAATAGGGCATATAGAAGGATAGACAAGATTTTGTTTGAAATGGTACATAATCAAGACAATGAATTGTCATTATATGATTTTCATGTAGAAAAGAATTCTAGATTAGGACAACTGTTTGGAATACCTATATACCATAAAAAGTATGAAGTTTCCTTTTCACCCATTATTTCAGCTTGAGGGGTTAAGTCAGAGGTGTTAGGGATCTTTTAGATACTGAGATGAAAAAACAATTTTTAAATAAAATACCTTCCTGTATAAAAGGATCAAAATAGTTTTGGCAGAGATTGAAGGAATCTTTAAAGAATAAGTAAGTTTTGATTTTTTTTGCATCAGTAGATATCGTGGCCCTGTATTCCAAAATTCCTAATCAGGAGGACACAGAATTATTTAGGATAGCTTTTAGGTAATAGGACAAGTTTACTTTCAAGAACATTGAATTGTATTTGTACTTTGCTTTATGTTGTTTTGCATAATAACTTCGAGTTTGAAAAAGACATATATCGACAACTAAAGAGACTGGTGATTAGTACCCCAATGGCTCCCATTTATGTCTATTTGGGTTTTGGGCCAATGGGAAGAGCAATATTTAAATAAGAGTGATTACTACAAATCTAATTTTTTTTGCACTAGGTTTATTGACAATCTGTTCATTTATCTAATCTCTTTGGTAAAGGGACCCATTGAAGGGCTTATAGATTAGTAAAAGAATTGGAAAACACATCTTCGTTTCTCAAGTTCAGTTGTCATATTCAAAGAGATGTAGTTAATTATTTGGACATCAAGATTTTCAGAGACAAAGTTGATAGTAGTCTACGTTGTAGGGTTTCAGAAGTGAACATCCCAAAATGTAAAAATGAGCATAGTAAAAGGCCATTTTGTTAGTGTCCATGTTAACTACAGATGAGATGGAATGTGGCCAAGAATTTAATACATAAAACTAATGTTCATGAAAAGGGGATACCTTAAAATTTTAATAAAAGAAGTTTCTAGTGAAATGTATAGGTTGTGGGTGGAAAGATTTAAAGTTATACTTAATACATCAACAAAGGATGTTAAAGGAAGAAACAAAGGATTTAAGTAAAGCACTTTACACATTTAATGGCTTCACCTTTAATTAGAAAAAAGATAATTACAAATTGGAAAGTGATACTGGCAAACCCTGATTTGATAAAAGTACCTGGTATAGTTCCTAAAATTGTTTGTAAAAGGGGTAGAAATATAAAAAGCTTCTTGAACATTATGGAACTGAAAAAAGATCTGATTTGTAGAGGAAGTAAACAGTTTCACATGGTAGCTGAGCCTGTTCCCAATATAAATTTATTAACCTACATCCTCATTTTTTACAGTTAAGAGTAATGACAATGTTTTTAATGTGAAGGGAAAGTTCTCTTGGATTGGGTATTTAATGTGGTGGTTTTGCGAATGACTGTATACTCTGAAAAAGTTCTGTTATTAAAGAACAAAAGTACTTAGTAATTCATGTTGGTGGTGTTATATGTGATTTAATTTTACAAAAAATTATTAGGTCATCACTTACAAATTCTAATAGAATCAGGAGGTAAAATATGCATAGGACACTGCTAAGTTTTCAGGTATAAATTCTCACTCACAGCTGATTACTGAGAGCAGTAAGTGATAGGCTCATTGGAACTACTGTTTAAAAAGAGGTACAACAAAAATAAGTCATTTGGAAACTTCTAGCAAAACATTTAAACTGCTAAAAAAGTTTGTCCTTTAACATTCTCCTATTTTTGTAACGTCCCATCATATCATATTTACTCTTCCTTATGTATTAACCATGCATCACTTGTTAAAATGTATATTCTTTCTTCAAGTTACACTATAAAGTCATTTACACAGACAATGAAATGGGCTGAAGTTTTACCTGAGATCTATAGCACATCATGTGAATATTGCCTTCCTTCACCGTGAATTCCATTATTTCCCAGAGTGTCCTCATATCCAGACAGTTTTATAACACTGACAACAACCTAGGACCCTTTCTTATATTAGCAAACTTGTTTATTGTTCTTTTGTGTGAGAATGTGTGAGATACACTTGTGCAAATATGTGCATTTAATAATTGCTGTGATAGATACAAGCTCTTTTTTGCTTACCTTCTACAACACTGTGAATTTAGTACTCCCTGGAGATATTACATTTTGTCAATTACATGGTAAACAATGTTGAATGTAAAAAATATTTTGTGTTTCCTTGTTGCATACTATTTTAATTATTCATTTTCTGTGCATTTGTTGTATTTGCCTTTTTGATTGGGTAGTGACTGAAAAGCATCTTCAAACCAGCTCACTTAATAGGTGAGCAAATAAATAACTTTAAAATAATCTAGGTATGTCATATTTACAAGGAGATCCAGTCAAAACATTTCCAGATTCCATATCTTCCTGTAATTAATCTTTGCTGCCTTGGATCTTGGAACAAATGTCAGACTCATTGGTTTTGTAATGCTGATAAATGTCCCTGATACTTAAAAGTAAAAAGAGAGTCGATGGCCATATGCACCCTGTCATACTTTGTCGGCTGGAAATGAAGGCAGCATAACATTAGGATAGAAAAAGGCAGTCATTTAGGGCACTGATGACAGCTAGAGTAAAGTGAAAGATTTAAGAATGAAATCAGAAAATATTACCTTGTGGATGGAGTAGTAAGGCCACTAAATGACTGTCAGTGGCAAAGATGACTCTAGAGAAAAGTTTAAAGGTTTAGGAAACAGATGGTAAAGTATATGCTGATTGATAAGAATATTTCTTGGCATTTTAACCTTTCAGAGTTCTGCATTGTCTTAGTTTTGCCTGACTGAATTATTGTTTGCCTGACTCAATAATTGTATATATTTTCAGGCATTGTTTTATGTTTCTCATCTGTCCTGAAACTGTTTTTTCTCCCTCCCACCCTATTCTTGTAGAGTTGTTATAGTTGGTGGCTTTGCAGTTGCCCGCCCCTACTGTAAATTTGATCTGGAACTTCCTTCCAAGTCTGGTGTTCACTCTACTTAATACAGAGAGAACATTTGTGAAGGCCAACCCACTTAGGTTCTTAACCTCTGCTCCCCCTTCCTCTCTCCTTGCACTTTAGTAAAAAAAAAAAAAAAAAATTGCACTTCATTTTGCTTTTGCCTCATCTTAAAAGTGCTCAATTGTATTTATTCTGCTGCATTTATTACTGCTTGGTAGTAGCCTGATTAAATTGTGACTGTTATTCTAAGCCTTTCGGTTTAAGCACTTGGACTTCAGACCAGTTGTTTTACATTAGGAAGGTTTATGGTCTGCACTGTTGTGGCAGGACAGGTAGCTTACATCCTTCTAAATTGAGAATTGCTGATTGAAGGCTGAGAGTCTGTTATTCTAAAAGTGTATTAGTTCTGGTTTAAGCACTTGGGCTTCAGGCCAGTTATTTTATATTAAGAAGGTTTGTGGTCTGCACTCTTGTGGGAGGAGAGGTTAGATTCTGGTCTTCTGAGATGGGAATTTCTGGTTAAAGGATTATTGTGCCTGCTTATGTGAACTGTTTCTTTCTGAAATTGGTGCGCCTTGTTTGCTGTAGCATAGACTAGATTCAGGCATGCTGAATCTAGCTTTGTTTGTATAACTTGAGCACTAATCCAGGCATTCTTTAAAGTATTCAATTGTATTTATTACTGCTTGGTAGTAGCCTGATTAAATTGTAACTGTTATTCTAAGCCTTTGGTTGAAGCACTTGGGCTTCAGACCAGTTGTTTTACATTAAGAAGGTTTGTGGTCTGCACTGTTGTGGCAGGACAGGTAGCTTATATCCTTCTAATTTGAGATTTGCTGATTGAAGGCTTAGTGTCTGTTATTCTAAGAGTTTATTAGTTCTGGTTTAAACACTTTGGCTTCAGGCCAGTTATTTTACATTAAGAAGGTGTGGTCTGCACTCTTCTGGGAGGACAGGGTAGATTCTGCCCTTCTGAGCTGGGAGTTTCTGGTTAAAGGCTTATTGTGCCTGCTTATTTGAACTGTTTCATTCTGAAATTGGTACGCCTTGTTTGCTGTAGCATAGACTAATTTCAGACCTGCTGAATCTAGCTTTGTTTCTATAACTTGAGCACTAATCCAGACCATCGTTTTTTTGGAGAAGGTTCCCCTGTACCCTAGTGGCAGGAGTGTGCAGTTAGAACTTGTCTGATCGAAGACCACTGGAACGGGGTTCAGTTTTTAGCTTTTTATTGTTTAATTTGTTTAAATCCGTTTGCTCATTTGCTACTATTATATTAAAAAAAATACACTTTATGCATCGCTACTTAGCTAGGGTTAAAGTAGTTCTGGCGCCATAAAGTCTGCTCTTCAAATTTTTCCTTAGAACTACCCAGTTTTTTAGTTTTAGCACTCAAATCTGTTTCTTTGAGCTCAGCACTTGTTCAGAACTTATTGTAAGCACTAAATAAGCTACAAATTACTAGAGTAATCAACTTTCCTCATTTGTCTAGAGGAAAACAGTTTTTAATACTTAATAAATAAGCACCTATCCAGGCATGGCTAAGGGTGAGCTCCCGGTGTTTTCTCCTGTCTATCTGATGAATCTGGGTATCTTGGGGCAATGCAGCAATTGCTTCATGTACACAAACAACCCTCTCCTCCTACCAGCCAACACTACAACCTGTGAGAGAGGAACCTATATAGCCAAACTGGAAGCAAAGCTCTCTTCACCCAAGACTGGTTAGACAGTCAAGAGGAGAAGCACCACACCACACTCATCACATAGTCCCTCAAAACCTACACCACCAAAACACACACATAGCAACACAAAACACATACCTACATTTGCAGAGGCTCTCAATAAAAATCTGCTCAAGCAACAGAGATCTCCAAAGCAGAAACACATGCAACCTCCACCCCAACACAACCCAAATGACACATAGCCCACAAACTCAGTGTGCCACTCAACTGCAGTCCATAAGGCATAACAATGTACCCAACAATCTAGTCATAGGTGACTCTATAGTCAGGCACACTGATTTTCCACTCACCAGGATAAACAAGGAGAAAGTCACTGTCAGCTACCTGTCAGGTGCCAGGATCCACCACATAATGCACGCGCTCAGGTCACCCCACAACTCTGTCATTGTCCATGTTGGTGTGAATGACCTGAGACATACCACCCTGGACTACATGAAAAGAGACATGGAGGAGCTCTCCGATCTTGTAACCCAGGCAGGTATGACCCTAGCTCTGAGTAGCATCCTGTCATCACCCAGAATGATACCACAGTACAAGGACAAAATGATTGAGCTTCTGGTGTCATTCTAAGGGGATCCAGTATCTGTCTGCCTGGGATGACATGATTGACAGACCATGATGTTTTGCCAGAGATGGCCTGCACCTGTTGCCCTTGGGATTCTGGATACTGGCTAAGGCTCTCGCCACCCCTATAGTGCCTTTTTTAGGCAAGGTTCAAATGACAAATTCACCACCGTAACAGGTACAAGCAAGCAAAATCTGAGGGTAATGCTACTCAATGCTAGAAGTCTAGACCTCAAAATACATTCACTCGAGGCACTCCTTAAAATGGAGAACATCGACATCTGTGCAGTGACAGAGACCTGGTTCAAGGCTCCAGAGAGCACCCCTGCATTACCAGGCTATAATTCATACCACACCTTTCAGCCACCTAACCTGGACCGAAACACTAAAGGTGGAGGCATGTCCATATTCATTAAGGATATCCACACCTCCAGGCTAGTCATAATGCATCTAAGATTATCCAAGTGCAACTAACTCTGGGCAAGACTGCAATCCAAATTGTAACTTGCTACAGATCCCTTACTATGCCCCAGGATTCCCACTCCTCATTTCATGATACACTGGAAAATAATAGGTTACAACCCAACACCCTAATAATGGGCGATTTCAACTACCCCATCATTAACTGGGAAAATTATTGCTGTACCAAATCTTTTGCTCAATGTTTTCTGGAATTCATAAATTCCAATGCCTTGGATGAACTTATCCACACCTCCATCAGGGGCAGCAATATCCTAGACCTGGTCATTACCAACATGGGTGACTGGTGTTCCACACCAGAGGTCACTTCCTTGTTTGTCAGATCCGACCACAAGCTAATCAGCCTGGACATCCACATCCCACCCCCACCCCCATTAGGGAAACCACAGTAAAAATTTTCTCCAAAACCGACTTCATGCTTCTTAAGACAGAAGTGGCAAACTTCATGGCACCCATGCAGATGGACAATAGAGGTATGACTGCTGAATCCTACACTATTGCACTTTATAAGCACTTACACAAGTGCATGGATCGTGCTATTCCTAACAGAACCAAGATGCTATCCTCCAAAAAAGGAAGCCAATCTGGTGGTCCCCTGCCATAAACAAACTCTACAACAGAAGAAAGAAACTGTTGCAAAAAAGAGTAAAATCCCATGACTGGAAGAACTCCCTGGTCAGCCTCAGTAAGAAGCTGTGATCCCTCATAAAATCCTCCAAAGCTAGTTATGAAAACAAAATTGCCACTGATTCTAAAGACAAACACAAGGCATTTTATAGCTATGTCAAGAATCTCAATTGCAACACTCAGATCTGCTCTGAGTTACAGCACAAAGGCACTAAATATATCATCCTGGCAGATAGGTTCAGTGCTAACTTTACCCCCCCCCCTAAAGAGCCCATCTCTATACAGAAAGAATGCAAAATTCCTGTAATCACAGGTAAAAACCACACTTTCCAAAGCCAAGAACACAGCATCCATGGGACATGACAACATCCCAGGCTGCGTTCTATATGAACTACAGAATGAACTGGCACCCCACCTAAGCACCATGTTCAATCATAGCCTCACCTCAGGCTTTGTGCCCACTGAATGATACACAGTGACGGTTATCCCACTTCACAAAGGGGAGCCACCACAGACCCCGGGAACTACCACCCCATTAGCCAAATGAACCTGGTCTGCAAGGCCATGGAATGTATCATCATGGAACTTATAAACAAAGACATTGGTAACCTCCAAACTCTGGACTCTACCCAGTTCAGGTTTGTAAAAGGCAGATCATGTCTCCTAAACCTGATTGACTTCTTTGAAGCAGTCACCAAAGCTGTAGACGAGGGTAAGGTGGTTCATACAGCCTATCTAGTTCTTGCCAAGGCTTTTGACACCATCCCTCACTCTGGAATTATAGATAAACTCACTAAACTAGGTATAAATCCCTATGTCACAAGATGGGTTGCCAACTTGCTTACTGACAGAACCCACACTGTGAAAGTGGCAGACTCCAAATCTGATTTCAGACCAGTGACAAGTGGAGAACCACAGGGTTCAGTCCTGGGTCCTCTCCTGTTTGGTATTTACTTTTCTGAAGTACAGGCTAACACAGAAGGTCTTTGGCTAATGAAATTTGCAGATGACTGCAAACTAGGAGCCATAATTGAAACTCCTAATGATGTGGACGTCCTACAAAAGGGCCTCACTGAGACAGATGCCTGGTGTCAAAGCCATGTCCTCAAGCTCAATGCCAAAAAGTGCATTGTCATCCCCTTTGGTAAAAACACTTTACCCATGCGCTACCACATAGGTGGTAGTCTACTTAACACCAAAAGTGTGATAAGAGACCTTGGGACAGAGGTGGACAGTAGTCTCTCCTTTGATAATCACATTGCCACAGTAGTCAGGAAATCCTTCTACATGGCACACTTCATCACAAAAGGTTTCTCATCCAGGAAAAAAACAGGTCATTGTTCCCCTCTACTCATCACTCATTAGACCCATTATAGAGTACAACACCCTTTTTGGTATGTACCTCACAAGACATCTACAACAACTGGAAAGGCCGCAGAAATACCTCACAAAGAGGATTACCAGCCTCAAACAGATGCCCTACGCAGACCGTCTCAAAAAACTTCAGCTTTACTCCATTGCATATCGCCTACTCAGAGGCGATCTCTGCCTAACATACAAATCTATGTCAAACCCAGATCTGTTGGACATGCTCCACTTAAAGAAGTCCCAATCCCTCCGAGCTACACACTCTAGGGACCTAAACCTTGTCACCACAATAAACAGAACATGCTGGAGGGATAGATTCCTGTCCCAGAGACTTCCCATACTTAGAACAAACTACCTATCTATATCAAAAAAGCTCCTCATTAGCACTCTTCAAGAAAAATCTTAATGACTGGATGGGAAATAGGAAATTCACTCCGGGGAATACCTCTGTGACTCTGCTCAACAGGGGCACAGGAAAATAATTTTCTTGGGTGGCGAAAGCCAGGGTACCTTTTTGGCCTGGCTTCTATAGGCCCTAGGGCTGATAGTCTAGTACCTACCTATGAACCTATGAACCTATAAACAGGGGAAAAAAAACTGCATAAGGACAGCTGCAACACTTTCACACTTTTTGGGTAATTTCTTACCACTGGTTATTGTTTGTTTATATAATCTCCCCCACAGGGCATTGATTTTCTTTGGGGTTTTCCACACCCACCCAAAAGCATGTTAGTTGACTGGTTGCCCTCCATTTACTTTTGACCCTTTGAATCATGTCATGGTTTAAAAGGGTGCATGAAGGATAGTTCACTGGGTCTATGTTCAGCTACTGAAAACAATAAAACGCTAACAGTTAAATCTCAAATGGAAAAGAGCGAAACAAAAAAAGCAGAGAACAAGGCCTAACTTGGAAGGGGTATTCTGAGATCACACAATGCTATCATCAAAAAGAAATGCATCAAAAGGCCATAGTCGGCCAACATCGCTAACAAAACCAACCAAGGCACAGAGCTTTATACCTCACACCCAACTCTGAGATCATGCTACAGTGGGGAACAGGGCAAATTTACAAAGTTTCCCTTTACTTATAGGTTCATAGGTTCATAGGTAGGTACTAGGCTATCAGCCCTAGGGCCCATACAAGCCTAGCCAAAAAATGTACCCTGGCTTTCGCCACCCAAGAAAATTATTTTCCTGTGCCCCTGTCGAGCAGAGCCACAGAAGTGATCCCCAGGGTTAATTTCCCATTTCCCATCCAATCATCAAGATTTTTCTTGAATAGTGCTAATGAGGAGCTCTGTTTGACATAGATAGGTAGTCAGTTCCAAGTATGGGAAGTCTCTGAGACAGGAATCTATCCCTCCAGAATGTTCTGCCTATTGTGGTGACAAGGTTAAGGTCCCTAGAGCATGTAGCTCGGAGGTATTGGGATTTCTTTAAGTGGAGCATGTCCAACAGCTCCGGGTTTGACATAGCTTTGTATGTTAGGCAGAGATCGCCCCTGAGTAGGCGATATGCGATGGAGTAAAGCTGGAGTTTTTTGAGACGGTCTGCATAGGGCATCTGTTTGAGGCCAGTAATCCTCTTTGTGAGGTATTTCTGTGGTCTTTCCAGTTGTTGTAGATGTCTTGTGAGGTGCATACCAAAAGGGGAGTTGTACTCTATAATGGGTCTAATGAGTGATGAGTAGAGGGGAACAATGACCTCTTTTTTTCTGGATGAGAATCGTTTTGTGATGAGATGAGCCACTTAAAAGGATTTCCTGACCACTGTGGTGATGTGATTATCAAAGGAGAGACTACTGTCCACCTGTGTCCCAAGGTCTCTTATCACATTTTTAGCATTAAGCAGACTACCAGCTATGTGGTAGTTCATGGGTACAGAGTTTTTACCAAAGGGGATGACAATACACTTTTTGGCATTGAGCTTCAGGCCATGGCTTTGACACCAGGTATCTGTCTCAGTGAGGCCCTTTTGTAGTTTGTCCACATCGTTAGGCGTTTTGATTATGGCTCCTAGTTTGCAGTCATCTGCAAACTTTGTTAGCCAAAGACCTTCTGTGTTGGCCTGCACTTCAGAGAAGTAGATACCAAACAGGAGAGGACCCAGGACTGAACCCTATGGTACTCCACTTGTTACTGGTCTGATGTCAGATTTGGAATCTGCTACTTTCACAGTGTGGGTTCTGTCCATGAGCCAGTTGGCAACCCATCTTGTGACAGGGATTTATACCTAGTTTAGTGAGTTTATCTATAATTCCAGAGTGGGGGATGGTGTTGAAAGCCTTGGTGAGATCTAGATAAGCTGTGTGAACCATTTTACCCTGATCTATGGCTTTGGTGACTGCTTCAAAGAAGTCAATCAGATTTAGGAGACATGATCTGCCTTTTACAAATCCAAACTGAGTAGGGTCCAGTATTTGGAGATTACCAATGTCTTTGTTTATGAGTTCCACAATGATACGTTCCATGGCCTTGCATACCAGGCTCGTCAGGCTAATGGGGTGATAGTTCCCAGGGTCCATCATGGCTCCCCCGTTGTGGAGTGGGATAACTGTCACGGTGCGCCATTCAGTGGGTACAAAGCCTGAGGTGAGGCTATGATTGAACATGGTACTTAGGTAGGGTGCCAGTTCATTCTGTAGTTCATGTAGAATGCAGCCTGGGATATTGTCAGGTCCCATGGATGCTGTGTTCTTGGCTTTGGAGAGTGTGTTTTTTACCTGTGCAGCCATGATTATAGGAACTTTGCATTCTTCTGGTATAGAGATGGGCTCTCTAGGGAGTGAGAGGGGGGTAAAGTTAGCACTGAACCTATCTGCTAGGATGTTGGCAATATCAGTTGGCTCTGTATATTTAGTGCCATTATGCTGTAACTCAGAGCAGATCTGAGTGTTCCCATTTAGATTCTTGACATAGCTATAGAATGCTTTGTGGTTGTCTTTAGAGTCAGTGGCAATTTTGTTTTTGTAACTAGCTTTGGAGGATTTTATGAGGGATCTCAGCTTCTTACTGAGGTTGACCAGGGAGTTCCTCCAGTCATGGGATTTTACTCTTTTTTGCAACAGTTTCTTTCTTCTGTTGTTGAGTTTGTTTATGGCAGAGGACCACCAGATTGGCTTCCTTTTTTTGGAGGATAACATCTTGGTTCTATTAGGGATAGCTTGATCCATGCACTCATGTAAGTGCTTATAAAGTGCATTTGTGTAGGATTCGGCAGTCATACCTCTATTGTCCGTCTGCATGGGTGTCATGAAGTTTGCCACTTCTGTCTTAAGAAGTGTGAAATTGGCTTTTCAGAAGTTTTTTACGATGATTTCCCTAATTGGGGCTGGGGTTAGGATGTGGATGTCTAGGCTGATTAGCTTGTGGTCGGATCTGACCAACGAGGAATTGACCTGTGGTGTGGAACACCGGTTTCCCTTGTTGGTAATGACCAGGTCTAGGATATTGTTGCCCCTGGTTGGGGTGTGAATAAGTTGATCCAAGGCATTGGAATTTATGAATTCTAGAAAACTTTGAGCAAAACAATTGGTACATGAGTAGTTTTCCCAGTTAATGGTGGGGTAGTTGAAATCGCCCATTATTAGGGTGTTGGGTTGTACCCTAATACTTTCCAGTGTATCAAGAAATGAGGAGTGTGAATCCTGGGGCATGGTGGGGGGTCTGTAGCAAGCTGCAATTTGGATTGCGGTCTTGCCCAGAGTTAGTTGCACTTGGATAATCTCGGATGCATTATGCCGTGCAACTAGCCTGGAGGTGTGGATATCCTTAATGAATATGGACACGCCTCCGCCTTTAGTGCTTCTTTCTGGGTTACTTACCTTTACTTAAGTTACGTAACTTACCAGGTTACTTACCACACGTATCGCATTACTTCCTGGTTTTTGGCCAACTATGGCCATTGGATGAATTTATTTTTGTTGATGTCCTTGTTCGCTGCTTTTCTGTTTTGCTGTTTTCCATTCGAGATTTAGCTGTTTGCATTTTATTCTATTTTGTAGCTGAATACCAGGTTAACAATCAAACAGATGTGCTGAAAAATGTACAAAATATCTTCTTATATTGACACCATTATATGTTCATAGGTTTGTGTGTGGCCAGTCGTCCTTTAAATTCTGTGTTTTCCGGTTTTACCACAGGAACTTTGCAGTACCTTAGCTTCTTAAGAGGACGAAGAGACTTAAGGAACTGCAGTTTAACAAGAACTTGGAGAGGCTTATATTGACTTAAAGATATGATTTTAATAATGTAATTAATGTAACTCACCTACAGCAAACTGCAACTTGCATGGAAGTTCCCAGTGTTATGGATCCTACACTGAAGTTTTAGTTTCCTTTGAGGGGTGAATTACAGATATCTCTCTTAATGTGCACAAGAGACTTCTGACATGATCCAGCATTATGTGATTTCAGAATTTCCTTCCCAAGTTAGGCATGTTTCAGTTTTTATATCAGTTTGACTTTCAAATAAGGTAGAACCAAAGCAAACATAGGAAATCAGGGTCACTTATGAAGCAAAGCTTCATTATTTGTCCTCTGATTAAACATGTTCTTTGTCACCCTTGTTTTCCTGGCACACATGCATGCAAATATGTCCCAATGCTATACTTCTGCCTTAATATCGTTCATACGTTCTCCTCTAGGTTATCGTCATTAATAGGAACGTATACCACTGCACCAGAGATCGTCATTAACAGGAAGGTATACCACTGCACCAGAGATCGTCATTAACAGGAAGATATACCACTGCACCAGAGATCGTCATTAACAGGAAGGTATACCACTGCACCAGAGATCGCCATTAAAAGGAAGGTATACCACTGCACCAGAGAACCACTTTCTACATTACATATTAGTACAGGTGTAGCTTCAGAGTCAGACTCCCTGTAGCTGACATAAGTTGTCTCTGAAACAAAACTATGTACAACTTAGAGAATTTTATACAGGATATATTATGACTACATGGCATTGCAGTTGGAGACCTATACATGCCAAGTTATTTGACTGCAGGTCCAGCGAACAAGGAAGACAGGGTTAAAGACAGAGGAGGTTGCACACATGTAACAAAAATAACTTGATTTCAAGATGACAGTAACACAAGCATGTGAAAGCAGATAATGCAAAAAGTCCATAGATAATGAAATGGTGTCTTTTGCTACACTGTAAAGAGTTTGATATAGATATTCTGGTTCCTTGCACTTGCAAGTATAGCACAGGGGTATCTATTAAAGGCAATGTCATCCAACATTAACACAGATTAATAAATACAGAAAAGGAAAATTTAAAGTGATATTCTGGAACTGGTTATTGTAATAAACTGGACACTGTTTAGTAAAGTCACGCATAGAGTGATAGAATACTGGACCTAGCATTTTTTGTCTCATTGCACATGCTGGTATATACATATCACCTCCCTTCTCCCAAAGGTGGCCAAGAGGTAGAAAAACCTGTCACTGTGACATTTTATCCTGCCTTCATAGGCTGCAGTTTATCTGTCTGGTTTTGTCATTCTTTTGACAAAGTGGCTTCCTTGAAATGAAAGGCTCTTTCATAGAGCAAACCAAAGACATAAAATATTTCACATACATAGCATGTCATAAAGACTTCATGTCACATCATCTAATGTTTAGATAAGGTTATAAGAATATATAAGGTATTTAGAGTACAGATCCAGAAAAATAATACAGCAAGACTGCAAACCATTCTAAAGGTCAGTGTCAGTGGTTCAACAGGTAGCAAGCTTGCCTTTGGTACTGGAAGATCAGAAGGTTGTAGGTTCTATTCCTACTCCAAGTGACTGGGTTGGTTTTCAGACTGCTGACACTGCAGTGCAACATTAGTGAATGCTGCACTGCTGAGTGTGCCATCCTTTGGATAGGACATTAAACCAAGTTATCATCAGCTAGTGCTGGTGGTAGCTATGGTGGATGTAAAAGATCCCATGTCAACTATTGAGAACAATAGGGGAAGTTCCCCAATACCCAGTTACCCTAGTAGTTTAAATACCATGTTAGTTCTCTACCTTGAAAAGAGGTCACTAGCATAGGAAAGCTAACCCATTCAATAAAGAATAAATAAATAAATAGGTAAATAAAAATAAATATCCACCCTCCCAAACTATATATTATATAGTAATAGAATTCAGTTGCAGACCTTGATGTCTTCTAGCTAATTACAAAGGAGATCAAGCAAGTAGAATACAAGCAGAACCTGCCACATCTGCAAAGAGAAACTGTAAGAGCACAGGGTAGAATATATCAATATTCAATGTGATATCTGCTCCTTTGGATCATATATCACTTTTTTGTGTCTATAAGCTTACGTCATACTTACTGCAGTGCTATATTTCTAGGGTTAATTGGTGGTGAGATCTAGCTGGTGCAAAGTTCTCCATTAAGAATTTTTGTAGGATTCTGAATGTCCCATCATAACATACCAGTACTGTGATGATTAGCACCAGCTGCCTGCAGTCTGGCAGATCTGCTTCAAGCAAAAATTTTCACCTGTAAAATACTACACAATGACAAATATCTTCATCTCTTACATTTTGACTGTCCTCCATTTTCCAAAGATGTGATGCTGGAGAATCTGTGGCTGAGGCTGAAGAATACTGCAAAACTAAATATCGCTTCTTCTACAGTCCCATCTACCTGTAGCTCAAAGACACGTCTGATAATAAAAATCAACACCATGGAGACATTTAAACCCACTCTAACATACTTTATAGCTAAACAAGACATGTATTATTGAAATGGCCAGTACCTGTCTAGACACCAAACATTTTCAGCACATGTTATCTTCTCAACGAACACTGCAAGCATTTGCTTTTGTTTCTTTTAAATCACAAAGCATCAGGGAATTAGAAGGTACTTTAGAAAAAAGCATTCTCAGATAGAGCGTCTTCTATGTGGCGACATGCGTGAATGGGCGTTCCTTCGTTGAAGGTTGTGCGTTAGGCCCGGCAAGTCAGCACGTAAAAATCTACTGCCAATCATTAGTGGACTGGAGTTCCGCTGTGGCGACCCCTAACCGGGAAAAGCCGAAGGACACAACAACAACAAGGCACTTTAGAAAAAAATATAAATCAGTTAATTTAAATAAAATGATCATAATTTATGAGCCAGTGTGTTTTATTTCATTTTATTTTATTATCGTTCATTTTCATTAAAGTTTTCAAATTTTAAGTGTTTTTAAGTGGATTTGGTGTCAGAACTGTTCGTTCTTGGAGTTTCATAATTGAATACTCCAAGTATCAAGACAGGAAATTTCTTAGCGACTTATTCCAAAGAGACAGAGGAAAGAGAGCTAGTATCTTATCCTTTTCTGCCTCCTTGAGCTATTATGATTAGCAATGAGAACCATATAAATAGGTTGATAAAAAAATAATAAAAGATTCATCCAGTTGTCCAAAGTGGACAAGCAGCCTCTGTTTATCAGCAGCACCACTGGGTTTCCCTCAACCAATCTCAGTCCCTCTTCATACTATTGTTTTACTCACAGCCCCATCTAGGGGCAATAAACTGCACTGCCAGCTCTGGAAACTTTTTTTTTTTTTATTTTGGCGTTCTTCAGCAATGCCTGTCATACCTGTCAACCTGTGGACATCAAAAAACTGGACAAAGGCTGTACAAAAGTATGAACACCTGGCCCAAAAATCTGGATGGATAATTAGCATAACATTTGCATACCTCATATCATAACTACACCTAATTCCAATAGAACTGTCTGATATAACCATTCTGTGACACAATTTAAAAAGTGACTTACTTTAATAATAAGCAGACCTATCAAATGTTCTTAGTTTGGAGGCGAGTTCATATTTTCAGGCATGATTTAGATGTCCCTATGTTTGGAGGGATTTCCATATTTGTCAGGCTTGATTTACCACTTCACACAATTTTCTGAATCTCCACTTATCACGTGTGATTTTTGAAGCAGTCTAGTACACAGAAAACCACACTATATGACCAACAAACCAGTGGCAACAATAATTTAAAAAAGGATACTCAGCTTGCATCTCTCTTTGTAGCAAAAACAAATGAATTTGTGTGGCAGAAGTTTGCACTAACGATCACTAAAGTCTACAGATTTAACAATGTCTGTTTGATAATGTGCTTATATTTTTTCCATCATTTTGTCACTCTCTGTGTTTAAGTGAGTTTCTGAGTAGTATCCCACATTCCTAAAGGAAGTGGGAAGAGTTATGTGCTATTTGGTATTCAAATTTTGCGCTATTAGATGTCCAGATTTTTAACTGGATGTTCCTATATTCAGGGGTCTTTGTTCCTAGAAATGGCTGCAGGTTGCAAAATATGATAATAGGTGTAATGATGTGAAGTATTTGCTAGCTATGCCAGAAGTAGGGCAGTTGGTGTATAACATATGCCAGCACAGCTAGCTGGAGTTTTGTAAAGAATTATATGTCATTTGTATATCAAACTGATTTGTACAGATGCTTGTGTTGAAAAATATATTTGTAAAACTGCCTGTGTTAAAAATGTGGCAGCAATGGATCCTGCTGTTTTCTCAGGCAGAGAGCAAATGTTGGAGGTGTGAAGTGGAAGAAAAAGGTAATTGGGAACATATTTTCTGGGAGTGCGGTGAGTCAGTGGACTTTAGGGATTCCCTGCAGGATGCACTGTTGGAGATGCTGAGTGGGCAGATTGGTGTGATGACAGAGATGATGTTTCTGAGTTATGATCCAGAATCGTAATTGCCTAGACATAGCAAGGTCTTGTTGTGTCTAATAATGGTGGCTGCCAAGAAAGCAATTACTAGAAAATGGAAATGAAAATTTAAACCTACTGTACTGGAAGTAGTGACTATAGCAACAGAGATAAAACAACTGGGATTGAGATCCTTAGAAAAGGGTAGGAGCAAACTACATAGGAAAAAATAGGAATTGTAGAAACAATACATACAAGGAAGGAATGAGGTTTAAAAGGTGGCAGGACTTAAATAAGCTATGTAATGTTTGAGTGAAAAAGATTGGGTAGATTATAAATGTTGTATAATGTTTGCAATTGGGGGTGTGTCGGTATGGTTTGTGATATAAAATGCTTGCAACTATGATTGTGTTGGTGTTATCTGTTTTCATTTATATAAATGCATGATTGCTTATGTTGGAAGTGATAGTTTAATAAAGATGTGTCTTGTTTAAAAAAGGCAGGAATTGAATGATTTATGTAATATTGCTTAGGTTATATGATATATAGCAACATATGTGAAGTATAATATTTATGTTAATATAGCTTGATTACTTTTATATGAATGTAAATTTGCACATGTCACAAGTGATAATTCAATAAAGGTGTGGAAAAGGAAGCAAGCAAGTAGGTGTGTTTCAGGATATCTCTGCAGATGTCTTGATAGGGAATTATTTTGATAATGCAGTACCTTGTGTGCATGTAGTTACATGCAGTCAAGCTTGGAGACAGACATGTGGGTCTGGTAGCCTGGGGGAGACCCAGACAGACCCCACATCTGATGCCAGGGCAGGTGAGTTGGCTATTTGAGGGAGGGAGCTACCTTGTAGCATTGATCCTGAAGGTGAGCCACAGTTGCTGGTAGGTACTGGTGTTCCCTTGGACAGAGCGATTGTAAGAGTAGAGGTGAGTGGTAGTACCCAGACTGACAGTGAGGCACTGCTGTCAGAGGATACCAGGCTTCCTGTGGAAAGGGAGCTGGGAAGGGTTACAAAGATAGAGTTGAGGCAGGCTCAGCTCTTGGACCCTACTATGAGGCTTGAGGGAGGGAGCTAAGGAGGCACCTAATTCTCAAGGAAAAGGGGAGTGTGTATACTGGAACAAAGGGTTACTGTATAGAGAGTGGACCCCTGAAGGGGGGCTAGAGGGTGAAGTAATACAGCAGTTGGCAGTGCCTAGAGCCTACTGTCTGGCACTTCTAGCCAGAGCCCATGACATTCCTTTTGCAGATCATATGGGCATAAAGAGTACCAAGAGGCATATTATGCAGAACTATTATTGGCCTGGGATTGCAATTAATGTAACAGGATACTCCAGGACCTGTGAGCAGTGCCAAAAAGTAGGCAAGGCAGGAGACAAGGTCAAGGCTCCTTTGATGCCTTTGCCTGTGATTGAAGAGTCATTTCAGAGGGTGGGTATGGATATTATGGGGCCTCTGAATACCCAAAGTTCCACAGGGAAGAAGTATATCCTGGTGGTAGTATATTATGCTACTAAATACCCTGATGTGGTGACTTTGTCCTCCAATGAGGCAGAGAAGGTGACAATTGCTTTGTTAGAGATTTTCAGCAGGGTAGGTTTCCCAAGAGAAATACTGACTGACAGAGGTGCCAATTTCATGTCAGATCCCCCTACCACCCCCAGACTAATGGCCTTGTAGAGAGCTTAAACTCTACACTAAAGACTATGTTATAGGCATTTGCAAACCAGTTTAAGAGAGAGTGGGACAAATATTTGCCCCATCTGCTGTTTGCATACAGAGAGGTACTCTGGGAATCCACAGGTTTTCACCTGTTGGGTTGCTGTATGGGCATAAGGTGAGGGGGCCTTTAAATTTGATTCATGATGAGTGGGAGGGTGAGTGTGAATCCCAGAAGGATTCTGTTGTGGCATATGTCATAAACCTTAGGCCAAGACTTAGGGACCTCATGGGCTTGGCCCAGGAAAACCTGGCAGGAGCCTAACAGCAGAAAAGGGTCTGGCATGACAGGAATTCTTGAACCTGAGAGTATGAAGTGGGACAGCAGGTTATGTTTCCCATTCCTGTCAGACACAATAAGTTGCAGGTAGCTTGAGAGGGACCCTTCAAAGTGGTAAGGAAGGTCAATGATGTTAACTACATGATAGAACTACTAACCAGGAGGTAGGGGCACAGACTGTACCATGTTAACATGATGAAGCCTTACCATGTTAGGGAGGCCCTTGTGCTAAGTATTTGCAGTGGGTGGCACGAGGTGTCTGATGGAGATCTATGGCTACATAGAGCCAGCCACTAGGGTCAGCAATGCCAGTGCAGATGAGTTCTCAAGACAGGGTATGGGTTAATGTGTTCTCAGACTGGCTCGTATCTCTCAAGCCACATTTCTCCAGGGTCACTTGAGAAACTAGCTTTTGTCTTCAATGGGGGAGAAATGTGACAATGTGAGGTATTGCCAGTTATGCCAGGAGAAGTTGGACAGTGTATATGTAACTTATGCAAGCATAGTTAGCTGGAGTTTTGTAAAGAATTATAAGTCATTTGTATATCAAACTGATTTGTACAGATGGTTGTGTTGAAAAATGTACCAACAGTGGGTCCTGCTGGACAGAAGAAAGAAATACACCTGTATGTCAGATTGTACTATAACTGCTGAACTTAATATTTTAACAGAGGATGCTGGAAAAGAAGAGGTTAAGCACAGCCCCGGCTAACTTTTAGAAAAATTTCTTGAATTTAAATTACTTAATTTAGGCCATAAAGATGGCAGCTAACAGGTCTCGATGCAGCCAGAGACCAAAAGTCTGTAATAGGAAGCCTTCCATATTGTTCCTGGGGTTGAACTAATTGCTACTCTGGAAGGGTGGAAGTTTGAAGTTGTTTTATGACTTCCAGAAGCTGCAACAGATCTTAGCAAAGCTCTAGGTGTGTAAGGTAAAACATCTGTGCTAAATCCTGGCAGCCTCTAGTAAAGGGGATAGTGTGGAAACAAAATCAGGTGACAAGATGTGTGTGATGTCATTCTGTAATTCAGCACAAAATGATTTTTAATACTAGATGAGACTGAAGTCTCAGAGCAGTCTGTTTTTGGAACTGACAAGACCAGCCACCCACTTCATCTTGCCTTTCTTTAGTAAGTAGCCAGGGAATATTAATTCTTTAGATCAGTCAGGAAAATATAATACGATTAGTTAAGTACTGTTTTCCTGTAACTGTGTGAATTTTTCTTTCTTTGTTATTTTTAATATTTCCTGTGATTGAAACTCTGGTGTTTATTATGAATAGATATTTAGTATATTCATGTTCTTTTATTATTTGTTATTACATATATTTAAACCTTTCATTGTGGCTGGTCTTTTAGAGAATATGCTAACCTTTAAGAGTAACTATATTTATTTGGTGACACTGTGGCCACTCCTGAAAGCCTTACTGCAGTGGTCAAACACTACCATTGATATTAGTATTAATTTTACTCAGTATAATTGGGTACCCCTGTAAGAGCCTTAGAGTAGCTGACTTTGCAGTGTCTGGTGCAGTAACTACCTTACAGTCCAGGCAAAGGGTAGGAGAGTGAGTAAATCTGCACCAGCCTTTCCCAGGTGTGTGTGCGCGTGTGTGGGCATGTGTGTGCGTGTGTGTGTGTGTGTGTGTGTGTGTGTGTGTGTGTGTGTGTGTGTGTGTGTGTGTGTGTGTGTGTGTGTGTGTGTGTGCAAATCAAATCTCAAAGAGTATGTGTGCCAGCTGCTTGGTGCAGGGACACAAAGCAATGGTTTCACAGAGACAGTGGTGGAGGACATGGCTTGGACTTGGCAGAGGACTCAACACTACAGCTGTGCCAGTGGGGAATCATACTAGGGGCCTGTAGAGAGAGAGAGGGAAACCCAGCTCCCGGATTGAGTGTGTTCCCTGTGTACTCTTAAGGGAAGCTGCACTTGATGCAGAGAGCTGCATTTGGAAATACTGTGTGTATCTATCTTTGTTCCAAGTGAATATACCTTACCAGTGTCAGTGGTGAGGATTTAGGCTCCTTGATTACTGGCCCAGCAGGGGGGGGTGTCACAATAGGCAGCATAAGAAATATATCTTAGCTGTCCAGAGTTGCTCAGAATGTCCAGAATTTTGTCACTGTTCCTGATACAATTTGTGGGTTTCTGGCAAATGACTGAAGATTCAAGTCAGTAAATAATAACAGATATTTTTCAAACACAGTTATTAAATTATCACTTAAGACACAATATTATTAACAGACATTTTAGTTTTAAACTTCATGTCTTTCGGAAAACATATGCTATTGCAAAACCTTACATTATATCCACTTTCTAGGAGCCTAGCATGTAATCATCAAGGTATATACTGTCTTCAAAAGAATAGGAGTCACTACTTTCCCTCCTGCTTAATAGGATGGTCTTACATACTGCTAGCTATTTTATAAAATATCCATAAAATAACTATATCATAAACTGCATCAGTCACTTGCACAGTGTTCTTGTATCATCCTGATTGGCTATATACCACAAACCACTCGGTGAAATGCCACCTAATGATCATAAAGCAAATGAAGTATGACAATTTCAACCTACTAATAACATTTCTGCATTCTTTCTAAAACTATCCCAGGAGTCCATTAAAGGCCTTAGCATGAGCTGCAGACGGGCCCTTCAAGTGAGATGTGTCACAATGAGATCAGACCTCATTACTGATTAATTTGCATGTTTCCTTAATATCAGTTACTACCACAATGTGTAAATCATGGCTGATCTACATGTCGCAGTACCCTGCTGTCAGTGTGGGCATTGGACCCCCTCAGTCACTCTCTGACATACATGTCTTTCGAACACACCCACACCCACACACACACACACACACACACACACACACACACACACACACACACACACACACACACACACACACACACACACACACACACACACACACACACACACACACACACACACACACACATGACAGTCCCTGCACAACACATTATAAGAGTCAACCCTGGTGTTCTGGTGTATCCCCCTCTCTAATCCCCATTATAATGTAGATGCCATTACAGCACTTTAAAGAGTCAGCCCTGGTGATGTAGTGGTTTCCCCCACCCTGCAATCCCTTTACTAATGTTGGTGCCATTTAAGCACTTAAGTGTAAGCCTTGGTGTCCAGTGGTTTACCCTCTCCTTATTCCCATAGTAATGTATGTGCCTCAGGGCACTTAAGGAGCATTTCCTGGTATCTAATGCATCCCCCAACCTCCCATCCTCATAGTAACACTGGTGCCATTATGGCACTTTACAGATTTACTCCTAGTGTCCAGTGCTTTCTCCCAACCTCAGTCCCAGTAGTCATATTGGTGTGATCATGGCAATATCTTACTTGGTGATCTACTCGTCCCTCCAAACCCTGATCTCTGTACTGTAGTTGGTACCATTATGGCTTTTAAGTGTATGTCTGGTGTTCCCACCATATCCACATCCTGCTGTTCTTTGCCTTGATGCACTCTTTCTTGGTGTCTGGTGTATCCCACCCATCCCTGTAGTAAGGTTGGGGCTGGTACAGCATTGAAGAGTATGCATCACCCACCACCCTGGTCCCAGTAGTATTGGTGGTGCCAGTAAGGCACTTTTACTCATTATTCTCATTGATCCCTATTTTTGATGCTGGTGCTGTTCTGACAGTTTAATATTAAGCCCTGGTGTCTAGTGGTCCCCCCATCCATGTTCATGTTCACTACTGCAATGTAGTGGGTGTAGCCATATTGATCTACAAGGCCAAGTGCTTTCTTGGATCACTTGGCCATGTAAATGGCTTTTGGGAGGTGGTTCAGGAGAGAGCTTATGGGTAATTAGCATACAGCTCTCCTCCCACAATGCTTCACTAGCATTCCTCATGGCCGCAGGGTCAGCCCTTCATGGTGCTGCAATGAGTAAAAAGTCACACAGAAAAAAACAATCAGTAAAAGCCAAAAGAAAAATCATTGTTTTAGTTTGTTGGTTGGGATATTTTGCAGACACCCTAATGGTTATGGATATCAGCTGGGTATGACAACCCTGTGTTTCTAACTGTTAGCCAGACATTCCACTTATGCTGTGATTATGATGTCTTAAGAAGGCTGAAATGTGCATGTCCACAGCCTGAATTTGTCCATTAATAGACTTAAAAAGAAAAAAGTAATTACATTCAGAATTGCCATATAGCTGAAACACCTGATGTCCTTAAAAACCTTTTACATATATCCCATGTTGCCTCTAATACAAGAGGTTTAAGGAATCACATAGTAGAAAGTCTAGCATTGTTAGATTTTTCTTTAGCTTTTTACTGATTGTTTTTTCTGTGTGACCTTTTTACTCATTGTTTTAATTTGTGTATATATATATATATATATATATATATATATATATATATATATCTATGGGTCTAGGACACATGCTCAACTAGCATATGTCCGAATCACAAAACATCAAACACGCATACACGAAAGTGCTTAACATCGTGAGTTCAAAAAAAAAAAAATCTACGTTTCTGCAGGGGGCTTTGCCTCCCCCCCCCACTTTATTATTCTCACTCCAAGATCGCACTACAGTGGGGAAAAGGGAATTTTCCCTTACCCGCATGTAGTCCGATCTACAAAACAGGCACACATACACGGGAGCGCTTGTCGATGTTAAGCGCTTTCGTGTATGTGTGTTTGATGTTTTGTGATTCAGACATATGCTAGTCGAGCATGTGTCCAGATCCCATATATATATATATATATATATATATATATATATATATATATATATATATATATATTTATGTGTGTGTGTGTGTGTGTGTGTGTATAAACACTTTGGTCCATCTGCATTCATTATATATATATATATATATATGAAGGTGTATCTCTCTCTATCTCTTTTTTCAAAAAAAACATGTAACCTTGAGATGCTGGCCATAACACATAACCAAAATATTTCACAAAGAGGACATAAAGTGAATGACAAAGCTTCCTTTCAGTTGCTTTTTGCATGACTCTGAGCTGCATATCAGCTGAAAGGTTCATACTTGTCCAAAGCAGGTTACTTGCTGACATAATTTAGCCGTTAAGTCCAGGTGCTGTGCTATGTTTGGTTTAGTTTTCTTGGTGCTTTAAATGTTCCTAACCCCCATAATTCATCCAAGTTCATGAGGTTATCTTCCATCTTCCTTAAATTCTCTTAACAGGAGGAGGCTGCATCACTGCTCTTAAGGTCAAGTCTGTCATCTGTTCTATGTCATCCAGTGGCAAGTAGCCTCCCTCTACAGCTGGTTGAACTCCAGATTCCTTAAGCCTCTGTTCTGCCCCAAAACTCCAAAGCATGGCCTTCTTAAAGAGACAGAGAGAAAAACAAGAGCAAAATAGTCTATTAATAATAATAACAATAATAATTCAAGTCAGCGAGCAATTGTTGCTCCAGTTACATGAGTCGTCAGAGCATACAGTTGCAGTCTCAGCTCAAATAACTTTATCATAGCACCAATGCCAATGAAGGTTCAACTCCAAAAAATCATAAATTAAAGGAGACACTGGAAATTTCATTGCATCCTGTTATTTAAACTTATAAAGTTGTATTTTTTGGCAAATACCAGAGAGTTAAGAGGTATGATGCTTCTTCTACATTCTGACTTTTGTTTTGCCCCTACATGGCAATCTACCAGCATCCAGCTGAATAATTCATTGTTCCAATAGGGTGATAGCCAGGTCTGTTCATTCCATGAGCAAGATGAGTGCCCTATTGCCCATTCATTCCTTGCTCACAGTGAGCCAACAGTCATTCTGTGGGGTATCCTACTCTTTTCTCAGGCCTACCATCTCCGCTGGTGGCTTGACATCTGTAATTATGGCTTTCCTAAGGTGATGCATGCATGCTGCACATGTGTATGTACAGTTCTCCTGGCCATGATGCAACAAGATGCCATCCAGCAATCAATCCTATGTGTTAGAGTCCAGGACTACTGAGGAGGGCAGCATTGCAGGGAATTAGACAGCATCCTTCTCCCCAGGATGAGTGAGCTGGCATTGGCTGCTCCATCCCACTTTCCCTCCTTGACTCTTCTAATTTCCCATGGTGCTATTCAAATGTGGGTCTTCTGTGTCACGGTAAGGGTTTTATTCCTCTGTGCTACAGAAGCACTATTCTGACATTCGCTTTCAGATTCATATTATTATTATTTTAGTTATTTTGTTTTCATCACTTTCATCTGAGTCTCATCCAACAGCGTAATGTTCAGGTAAGGCATTACAACACCCTACATAAACAATTAATGCCTCTGGGTTTTTCACCTCTTCAGCATTAGAAAAGCACACCAATAATGTGTTTTCCTTGTTTATTTTGTTTTCTATTTGCTGGACACTACCAGTCATTTTGATTTAATTTTCTGACTAAATAGTTTCAATATACATTGATAAGCACCTCATAAATTTCATAACAACAAGCAACTAACTTTCAATTTGCCAACATAGTTTTCCACCCTGACATATCCAGAATATGAATGTTCTTGCTTTCACTGACTATGGCCGCAGTAAATTAAAATGTGAAGAGGAATTTCAGTCTGCTTGGAGTTTTCAAAAGCTCAAAACACTGACTTTCACTATCTCATGCTCACATGCCTGAAAAGACCTTGACTTCTCTACAGGAATAGTGAACTGATATGAAAGGCATTTCATAGAGCACACCAAATCTGCATAGTAAGATGATGCATTATCACTTTCTAAATCAACCCAAGTTGATGCCCTGCAGGGATCAATTCGAGGTCCCCTTTTTTCAATATCTTTGTTAATAATATGGCCACACATTCTTATCATGTCTGCAAATTATTTTTTTTCATCTCTGCTCCAATACATCTGTCAATCTGTCTATGACATCTGCTGCAACATTCAGAAACCATTCAGCATGATACAAGAACGGCTGTCTTCTCCTTTTGGTAATAAGCCCAAGATTATGCTTTTCACCAGCATTGTCCCAACTCCATCCCATCTCCTGACATTACTACTGTTTGCTGTTGACAGTATCCTCTGTGCCAACTGTCTCCTCTGTGCTTTCTAGTAAAGCTGGTGATTCAGGGAATGTTAGAGCTGCTCTGCTTGCTATAAACTTTCTTTAACTTTAACATTCGTGCAGGACATTTGCACTGTAATGAATATAAAACTGTCTTTTGACTCATCTCCCTTAATGCCATGTAGTAGCCTGTTGACCTTTGCAGGATGAATACAAAGCAGCCTGGGTTAGGAAAGGTCCGTCTGGGCGACTGCTACTGCAGGAGCAATTTTTAAATTAGGTACAGGGACAGAGCAGCATCTACTGCATGCCATGCCCATCTGATGACCGTAGGTAACATTTCTTACCAGACATCTGTGTTGTGATTCTGACCAGAAAGAAACCCTGATTCATTGTTTAGCTGTTTCTTCCCCTGGAAATGATAACCTGGCATACATTTATTAATTTTATTTGAAAACATACGGATTTTGCTGCTAATTGAATATTGAACATTTTCTTTAATTAGGCTAACCCTTCAAGTTACATTGCTTAGTTTTCTTATGAAGTCTGGAGTATCACTGCTTTGCTTTCCTAACAGAAAAATGTAGTTTGTCATCCTTCTATACTGCTGCAGTAAGCTGAGGCATATAAAGTTAGTTAATTTAAATGTACTTTTTAAATGTCTTTTAAATTAATAATGCTTTATTAATACCGTCAATTTCAAATATAGAGAAGTACACAATTACAGTCACTCTTATAAAAACCACAGTACTTTATTAAACAAAATACAACATTAAAAAAGAAGTGAAATGAGATGAAACACAACTGCCTACTGCAGGTGACAGCATTTAGTAACTTACGTTTTGAAGCTTGTCAATGCAATTTTTCTAACCAGAACAATAGCCTGTTTTCCTCACAGTAATGTGCCTTGTTTCTTCTGAAGCTGGTCTCTTGAAGAGTTACATGGTTATTAAAGATGACAGCATTTGAGAAGAAGTATTGTTTTTTTTTTCACTAAGTTAAACAGAAAGCACATGAAATGAACAGTGGCGGAAAAGGTCAGGATGGGGACCTAAATGACATTTACCAAAGGCATTAAAAATCACCATCCTATTTCAGAAGTCTATTTCTGAAAATAACTGCAGCAATTATGTAATTGTTAAAAGAATATGAACACAGACCATTAGAAATACAACATTTCTGGATACGTAGACCTTCTAGTCTGTTCTTTATACTACATAAATGATAGGATGTGATTATTTTTTAATCAAGATCTTAACTTCTCCACTCCTCAGAAATTACTGTGTCTGTCTATGATTTCTAGAATTGCACAGTAGCTTTAGATTCCATAATGCTCTCAAATAATTTCAGGCATCTATAATACTCTGTATGATATTATGTCTCCATCTTGTTTAGCACCTTCTTCTTCAGATGATGATGATGATGATGCAATCTTTGAACATTCACAATTCATTTATTGTACATGCACACAGTCGCTCTACCTTTTAGTTCTTCCTGGATATACTTTGTAACTTTCTTTCAGCTGTTATGAGATGTGTTTTGATGTACACCTTGGCCATTTTTCACTGCCTTTGTTAGTTGCATTTTTGGGGTCCCCAAACTGAGCACACTACTCCAGATTTGGCTTCTCAAACTGGCTGTAGAAAAGAACAGCACCTTCCATTTTCCTACCGTCCTACTGTTAACATTTGTCTTTAAACATCCTAGAAAGTCCCCAAAATTCCTTTCTGGCTTTCGATGCTAACTGACTACATTAAATAATCTGATACAGCAATACCAAGGCTCCATTCCTAATAGCTCTTCATATCTCACCTCTGATTATATAATCTTCCTTATGGCTTATATTAGTTTGTACATTATCCTGCATGTATTTACAGTGAAGCTAATCTGCCATATATCTAATCCTTCCTGTTTTGTGATGTTGTTAATCATTCTCTCTACATTATCTTATGGACTGACTTTGTGACAGGCCTTTGTATCATCTGCAGAGAAACACAGTTTTCCCTTCTGCAGTGAGACGTGTACATTCACTGAAGAGGGCCAGTCCTAGAACTGTACCCTGTAGAACCCTGTAGTACAGCTTTTATATGACCCAGTTCTTCTACAATGTCTTTCCTATATACAATGAAGACAGTCAGTCCCAGAGCTGTACCCTGTAGTACAGCTTTTATATGACCTAGTTCTTCTATGATGTTCCTTCTGAAAACACTGAAAAGGGTCAGCCCCGGAACTGTACCCTGTAGTACCACTCTTATATAACTCAGTTAATCTATGATGCCTATTCTGTAAACACTGAAGAGGATCAGTCCCAGAACTGTATGCTGTAGTACTGCTCTTATATGACCCAGTTCTTCTTTGATGCTCATTCTGTAAACACTGAAGAGGGTCAATTCCTCCACTGAACCCTATAGTATGTCGCCTGTAAATGCCATTTATTACTCCCATTTCTAATGCAATGTCACTTGTGAAAACATTGAAGAGGATGAGTCCCAGGCTTGACTTCTTTAGTACAGCTCTTGTAAATCGTATTTCGTCACTGCGGATTCCATTGACTATTAACTTCTCTATCCTATTGCTAATACATTTTTTTTTCATGGAGGACGCTACCCTGAAACAGTCAAAGTAAAGTAAATTGCATATGTATTTTATGTGGGACAGAGCCAACTATTTTGCAAAAATCTTGATAGGCTACATCTTGGACCTCACCACACACACACACACACACACACACACACACACACACACACACACACACACACACACACACACACACACACCTTTTCTTGCTTATTACTTTAGTGTAGCATTTAAAAAAACGCATTAGCCTGTGGATCAAACTTTCACCACATGTCAAGTAAAGTAGCACCTTTGACAACTTCAAGGTAAATCTAGATAATTGGATGGCCAACGTTAAATTCTCCCCCCCCCAGGTCTATATTGACTTGCCTTCCTTAAGGCTTGAGGGAACTGTTGAATATGGATGTTTAGCTAAACTTGTTATAGTCATCAGACTGATCACCTAGTACTTACCTATGAACCTGTTAATAGCTAACCATACTACTAGGGGGCTTAATACCCATGATCTTATCCTCACAAATATGTCCACTTGTACACCTCTGTATGTATTACCACCCATTGTTAATTCAGTCCATAAATCAGTGATCTTTTTCTTCAAAATGAGTGATACTTCACCGGCAAATACCTCTGTGTATAGGGACTTCTCAAAAGCAAAGCATTTTCACTTACATTTTGTGTCTTGTTGTGTCTTTCAGCTTTTCCCGGTTAGGGGTCACCACAGTGGAACTCCGGTCCGCTAATGATTGGCAGTAGATTTTTATGTGCCGAGTTGCAGGCCCTGACGCACAACCTTCAATGAAGGTACGCCCATTCACGCATGTCTCCACACAGAAGGCGCTCTAGCTGAGAATCGAACGGGACAACGTCTTACTGTGAGGTGACAACGCTACCGCAGCACCACCACCACAGTTACATGATGGAGTAAATATATTTCACTATAATCCCCCTTCCATGAATCCCATTGCTAAAGCTGTTGCCTATGTCTCTGGCTTCCTCACCCATTTAAATAGTTGCATTGATAAGGCAGTCTCTAACTGCAAGAAAAGATATTGAAAATTTTAAAAAATAAACCGCTATGGTGGCATACCTTTAAAAACAAACTACAGAAAAAAATCACTTACTGTGTATAAGAAGTTTCCTTCTTCTTACCTAAACAGCACACTTACACGAACTAGTTCAAACATACGGAACCATCAGGAAGCTCAAATCTTTCTTTACCTTTGTCAGGAAGTTAAAAACTAACGCCCAAACAATGTTCAGAATTAGTCTGCAATAACACTGCCTATTCTGGCCTAAAGGAAATAACTAATATCCTAGCTGACAAATTTACTGCAAATTTTATTCCAACCACAGCTATCACTAGTATTATAGTTAATTTTGCTGAACAAAATATTTTCCCATACCATATAGGTGACACATCTCTCCAGGCACTGGCATAAGAGATCTAGGCACTCTTGGTGATAATTCCTTATCTTTTGACTATCATGTCAGTGCAGTACTTCAGAAAGTCTTCTGTCTGGCTCATCTGATTTCCAAAGGCATCTCCCCTAGAGCTAAAGAAGTCTTAGTTTCCTTTACTCATATCTCATCAGACCCATTATTGAATATAATGCTGGTGCACCTTTTGACATGTATATGTCTAAACATTAAACTCAACTTGAAAGACCTCAGCAGTTCTTAACTAAAAAGATCAGCGCCCTAAAACATCTTTGTTATCAGGACAGATTGACAGTCTCCTCTTTCTATTCTCAGATGTCCTTCATGGTTCACTGTTGCAGTCATGACTGTAGGGTTCTTCCTGCCAGCAGCAGCCCTTGATCGGCCAGAATCCCAAAGTCTGGATTGGGCGTCAGCTGAGGTCGCTTTTATCCTGATGTCAATGCGCCAGGAAGTATAAAGACCTCAGCCGATGCCATTACCCCAGTCTTTCTTGCCGCGCGGTGCCCTGAGCAGTTCGCTGATGCCGGTCGGCCTACTCCTGTCTGTTTTTGGATTTACTTCCAGGATTTTTCATTTTATAAGATAAGTACCCCATTGGGGAGGTCTTTTTCTTGCTCCAGTCAGATGTCAGAAAAAGTTAATAATTGTATTTCTTGTGGGACACAAATACCTCATAGGGATTGTATTGTATTCCCTGCCTGGGAACTGACCACGACATTGCTAATTGTGGGTTTTGTGCTAGATTTAATCAGTGTACTATTAGGCATAGGTACAACTTTGCCTTCTACTATTTTGGTAAAAGGTTTAATTATATGTCTTCGGTTCTTTTCCAGCTTCTGGTGTTTGTAAGAGGCACAAAGATAAAGACAGTCCAAAGCAGAGAATATTACTCAGTTATTGCCAGTTGCTGGTTCGTCGGTCATCAGTGAGGCACCTTTGCAGCCCTTGTCGTCTGCCTCTTTTGAACCAATTGCCTGTACCAACTCCAGTGTGGAGCTGATGGGGCCTTCAGAATTGCCAGGGAATGGACCTTCGGATACTACTCCCTCAGTTGGGTCTGGAGCCAGTAGGCAGGTACCGGCTTCTGAGGGAGTTTTCAGGCCTTCACAGCTTCATGTAAATATGGATTCAGTTTTGCTTTCTAAGACAATGACTACGGCTCCAGCTAAAAAGAAATGGCAAGCACAGATGCCTTTTGATCAGGGTCCTAGGCCTCAAAGGCAGATGCTTAGGATGGCTGAAGATTTGTTATCTATTATCAGGGGTTCTCATCCCCCTCCTGACAAAAAGCCTAGATTGCAGTCTGATTATGATTCTTCAGACCAAATTTCTGTTTCTTCTGCTTCTTCCCTTGAGCAGGATTGTTCCTTTCCTCCTTATGAGGATTCTGATGCTGAAGATTCCTTTCCTTCAGCCTCTCCTCCTGAGGATTATTCTTTTGGTGAAACTTTGCATGATATGAGGGAGCATTTTCACTGGGAAGGGCAGGAATTCTCTGAAACCAAGAAAAGGCTTAGGGATTTTCTTCTTCTCCCTCAGCATAAGCCTCTTGCTATTCCCCCTGTATTGGACATTGTAGATGACGTTTTTTCAGAAGCTTCCCTCTCTCCTGATTCTTTTCCCCCTGCCGGATAGGTATTATAGGATTCCAGATTCTCACAAGTTTCTTTTTAAGAATCTTGCACCTGATCCGGAAACAATTTCTCAGGGCCCTAGGGGTGTTAAAGTGGCCTCTGCTAATCATCCTATTCCCTCTGACTGAGAGTCCAGGGCTTTGGAAAGATGGGGTAAAAAAGTTTATACTTCTGCTACATTGTCTATTAGAGCTTTGAACTGTCAAGTTCATATGCTAAAGTATCAGCAATACCTTTTGTCTGTATTTAAACAAAAGATGTCAGCTGTTTCTATTGGTGTGGATGATAAGGAGTTACAGGATTTATTGCATGCTATTGAACAAGTGGGTAAACATACCCTGCATTGTGGTTTTGATTCTTTGGAAGCTTCTTGTAGGGCTGCAACAAATGGCGTTTTGCAGACAGAAGGGGATTCAAATATACCCTTATCTGGACGACTGTCTTATTCAAGTGGTCAACAAAGATGCTCTACTTCAGCATCTAGCTTTTGTGCAGCATCTTCTACAGTACCTCAGATTCACAGTGAATCTAAAGAAGTCAAATCTGGTGCCCACACAACAAATTACTTTCCTGGGTGCTCTTCTGAGTACTACAACCCAATGGCTTCCTTGACACCAGACAAAAAAGTGCAACTGGCTTCTTTCCAACACCTGGCTTCAATGAAACAGCTGACTGCAAGAAAGGTTCTGCAGGCTTTAGGTTACATGGCTTCCTGCATTCTCCTAATACCATATGCAAGACTGCATATGAGGAAACTACAGTGGTACCTCAAGAGTGTGTGGTCTCAGCATTACCACAGTTTGGAAACAGTGATCACAATTTTGCCTTGTCTACAACAAGAGTTTCTTTGGTGGGCCGAAGCCTGTCTCCAGAACAAGGGTAGGCCTTTTTGTCCTCTACCAACCAACCAAGTTCTGACAATGGATGCTTCAGATTATGCCTGGGGAGCCCACATGCATGGTAGATGTCTTCAGGGTGTTTGGACAAAGGAGCAAATTCACCTGCACATAAATTTGAAGGAGATGCTCGCTGTACAGAATGCTCTAATAGCCTTCAGGGACTTTCTTCTACCAGGGCAATTGTTGATAAAGACAGACAACACTACAGTGATATGGTACATAAACAAGTAGGGGGTCTCTCACTCTTACCCCCTGTGCAGGTTAGCCATGGCTCTGTGGTACACTGCACTGACCTGCAGAGTCCACTTACAGGCACAATTCCTACCAGGAAAAGACAACACTCTGGCAGACACATTGAGCAGGACACTTTCGGATCCACATGAATGGATGTTGGATGTTCGGATATTCAGGATGATAGTACAGGCATGGGGATGTCCGGACATAGATCTTTTTGCATCCCCACAGAATCATCAACTTCCAACATTCTGCACCAGGATCTACCACAAACTAGCATGGCAAGTGGATGCCCTCTCAGTATATGCTTTTCCTCCTTTTCCTCTTCTACCTCGGGTATTTCTGAAGATAAAACAGGGCAGACCGCAAATGATTTTACTGGCTCCCAGTTGGCCTTGACAATTCTGGTATTCCACTCTGATAAACCTAGTTCAGAAGCCTCCCTGTATTCTGCCTCAAATCCCTCATCTACTGTCTCAACAGGATGGCCAGATCCTGCACAGTCATGTCAAAACTCTGAATCTAGCTGCCTGGCGGATCCAGGGTCTGTAAACACCTCTACTCTTTCCAAACAGGTAATGGATGTAATCCTTGAAGCTAGATGTCCCAGCACTAGGAAATCTTATGCAGATAAATGGAAAAGATTTTGCTCCTGGAATCAAGTCCAAGGTGGTGATTCTACTGTTATGAACATTCCTCTAATTTTAAAGTATCTGGCAGAGTTGTTACATATGGGCCTATCTTTTTCATCTATTAAGCTTCATGCTTCTGCTATTTCTGCACATTACAATACGGATCCTCTGATTTTTTCTCATCCATTACTTAAACAATTTCTAAGAGGGGCTAAGAATGTTCAGCCCCCTATAAGAGCACCTGTTCCCACTTGGGATCTTAACTATGTTTTGGAAAAATTAACCTTGTCTCCTTTTGAACCTGCAGCTTCCATGGATTTAAAATTTTTGTCTTGGAAAACTGCTTTTCTTTTAGCTATAACCTCTGCTAGAAGAATTTCGGAATTGCAAGCACTCATGGCTGTGGAACCCTTCATTATTTTTCATCAGGACAGGGTTTCCCTAAGGACTAATCCCACCTTTATGCCTAAGGTGGTTTTGGCAGTGGCCTTGAATCAGACTATTCATTTGCCTACTTTTTAATCCTAATCCTCAAAGTGAAGAAGAAAGTCTTTTGCACTCTTTGAACGTGCACAGGCAGCTTAGTTTTTACCTGGACAGGACCAAGATATTCAGGAAATCTGACCAATTGTTTGTCGCTTATGCTCCTACTGTTCTAGGGAAAGCAATCACTAAGCAAACTATTTCTAAGTGGATTGCCCACTGCATCAAGTTCTGTTACTCTTTTCATGGCAATCCAGTTCCTGTTAATATTAGGACTCATTCTGCCCGGGCTACTGCTACTTCAGCAGCCTTTCTTTGTGGGGTTCCTACCAAGGATATTTTAGAGGCTGCTACTTGGAGTTCTGTGCATACTTTTTCTAAGCATTACAACCTCCCTCTCTATTCTAAATCTAGGGCCAGTTCTGCTTCTGCGGTTTTGTGAGGTTTTGTGGCCGCTCCTTCTGTTTCTCCTCCAGCCACCCTTTCTTAGCTTTGGGACTGAACCCTACAGTCATGACTGCAACAGTGGACCACGAAGGACATAGTACAGTTGTGTACTCTTACCATAAATGTAGATGTTCGAGTGTGTTCACTGTTGCAGTCTGAGTTACCCTCCCTCCTATCCCCTCTTTTGTTTTTTCTTTGAGTATTGTCTGTTATGAGGTATTTTGGCTGCTGAGGTTTTGGGAACCTGACATCTGGGGCAAGAAAAACTGGGGTAATGGCATCGGCTGAGGTCTTTATACTTCCTGGCACATTGATGTCAGGATAAAAGCGACCTCAGCTGATGCCCAATCCAGACTTTGGGATTCTGGCCGATCGAGGGCTGCTGCTGGCAGGAAGAACCCTACAGTCAGGACTGCAACAGTGAACACACTCGAACATCTACATTTATGGTAAGAGTACACAACTGTACTTTTCTTATAGACTCCTTCATGGGGATTTGTGTCTAGTCTTTTGAGCCATGAAAGCTGCATCTCTCTTTGATCTTGTATTCCTGCACAGAACAAATAGTTTCTCAAATATCAGGTTAAGGGAACTAACCCTTCATCAACAAATAAATAAGACATGTTGAGATGATGGCTTCAAATCCCAGTGTAACCCCCTTCTATGAAACAAACTTCCACTACATGTGAAGCAGAGTAGTGCTCTTGCCATCTTCAGAGTAAACCTAGATAATTGGTTGGTTGACTTCAAACATTCCCTCAATCTGTCTTTTATTGCCACTTTGAGGCTGGAGGGACCTTTAGAGTATGGGTTATTGGCTGGGTTTGCAATGGTCTGCAGATAGATTGCTTGATACCTACCTATGAATCTATGACTGTCCTTGACAAATCCAAATGTCTCAGCACTGCCTCTTGTCTTCATTTGGTAAAGACATGACTGTCTGCTAATGTGCTATGACCTTTCCCACCTTGTTCATATGGACAGCAGTAATGAGTGTGTTACCTATGCCCATCTTCTTGAAGCACCATACTGATGCCAGTAGTGCAGTGTACATTCTCAACTCCCACTCTATACATGACCATGCTATCACCTATGTATGGGAGGCATTGGTTCTCCTGTAACATGCCTTGCAGTTTGTGTGCATAGGCACAGTGTAGTCCCCTGTGCACAGTAACTTTTCCTGTCCATGTACTATGTTCATTCTCAAGATTTGCCCCAACTGGACCTTAACATGTTATGCCTGTGTGCTATGTTCTTCATCAGGATGAGCCCAACCCTGCTGGACAACAACCTGTCATGCTCAAGTGTTATGTTCATTACCACTGTGAGCCCACCCCCCATCTGGACAGAAACCTGTCATGCCCTTATGTTATCCAGTCTACTGTAATGTATCTCTCCCTGTCACTTCCATACACTATTGGTGCTCACTGCAATATGTTATTAGTGATCTCTTTCTTCTTTCTGTATGTCTGTATTCCAATACAAATCTTCTGTACTGAATTGCTATCCCTGACATGCTCATCTTAACAATGGTACCCAGAATATGTTCACTTTGATTTTTATCTTGCTACAATGGGCCTTGTAATGCAGTTAATTATGGCAGTGAGATAACTTAACATGATCATCTCTGAATCATTGCTATAGCACCTTGTGTTGTCATCCACAGACATCAGTATCATGCTCATCCCTGCTCATTCCTGGACTAGGGTGACATGTGATCATCATGTTCATGTGCAGATACTGCGAAGCTCATAATACTGCATGTCTGTGCTAGTGACGCTTTCTGTAGCTAACCCTTGCTACTCAACAGTATACATCATATGGTGTCCATGATGTGTGTGGGCTACCATTTTCTCCTTGTTCTGACCTGAGAGTGAACGTGGTTTCTTATAGCATTATGGTTATTAAGACTCCTGTCTGATGCAGAAAGTACACAAAAATCTCCCTTTACATTCCTCACAGGGACTATGGAGAGCACCTGCTGGGTCGTTATGATGGCCCCGTGTATATGATTGCTTCCTTGTACCAGTTTATCATGGCAGTGAGTTATGCTATTAGCATCACCCACTCTGTAGAACATTAGGTACATCACCAAAGCAACCTGTAGAGATGCCACCCCAACCTACTGTGCCAGTGTGAGGCAGAGGCTAGGAAGTGAGAACTACTGTTGCTTTTCTTGTTTCCCATTGGCAGGGGCACATTGTATTGAATAGTCTGAGGTATGTATAGCAAGTCCATATGTGTTGTGTAAAACTGAAAACTACTTTGGCATACACATGTTCTAACATGTTGTATTTTTTCCACTTTTTGTGTTTGTCTCTTCTTTCTGCAGCTTCATCTGTGGGGCAGAAGGTGGAGCAGCACAAACCACATTGGTCTGTTGCAGCCAATGTGCTTAGTGTGGGGCACTGGGGCTACCTCTTAGCAGAGGGAAAGGTCTCCCCTCCCAATGTGGTGGTGTCTGTCACCACCTCTCATAAAGTAGCAGAAGCTTCTCATCTCAGAGTGGCCTGGAGCGGTTCCTCTATGTCACCCAGTATCAGATGCAGCAGCTGGCATCTTACAGTAAGACCCTGAAGAATCTCCTTGTGTGGATGATAGAGTCGCATAACCAACAAGGCCTGACTATTGTGCCACCAGAGGCAGGGTATGATTATGATGTCAACCACAAATTTGATTGACAACTAGATGGGGTCTCCTCTGGGCTCATCAGACAGGTCCTCTGTATACTGCCCTGTCCCCCATCACAATGTTTCCTTTCCTTATGTGCTACTATCCGTATTCTTTTTTTAGTTCAGTCTTCCATATCACCAAATATCTTCTTTCTATCTGCATCCCTCTTCTGTTGCTCCTCTTGTGTGTCCATGCCACACCTATCTATTGATGTCTGCATTTTATGTGTGTTTGTTTGCCCATGATACCTTTCCTGTTCCCTCTTTCCTTCCCAGACATGTTCCTTGCTCCCATCCTCTACCATTTTTTTTATAAAACTGAAATGGGCACACATCTCACAAAAAAAGTCTTTCCTCTCCCCATCCTATCATTCCGTCAGGTTACCCTTGTCTGTGTTCCATTTCTGGCTTTCCTGTCTTTCCCTTTCCTTCACACTTGACACTTTGCTATGCTGGTTCTTTGCAGCCTGCTCACAGTACTAGTGTTGGTGGTATGAGGTGCTTTGTTGTGCATGTGAAGGGACATGACCTCAGGTATGCCACCTTACTGATTCTGTCTTGTAGATCATCTTACTTATACTGTGGCCATTTCACTACAACTTCTGACAGTAAAGTGTCCCCTCTAACTTACCATACAGCCTATTGTGGTGGCCCTAATACATAATGAAACAGTATCAGGCTACCTTGCACTAAAGCATCTTTCAAATTTAACCTTGTGGGATGGTACTGAGAAACTTTCTGAATACCCCCCCCCCTTAGTAAAATAAAGGAATCACCGCTTGTATTCTAACACCAACCATTAGCCAAGACCAAGCATTACATATGAGCATTCATCTTGGGAACTCTTTACAGAGAAATAGCAAGTAATACATTTAAACCACTACACAACATATTGTAAACATGTTTTTATCTGGAAGGACAGTTCAAGCCTTGACACAAATTTTAGACAAGACTGTCATTCATTAATAAAAATTTTAGGTATTTTCAACAGTATTTTTTTCTAAGGGGGCAATGTATAAGAGATGTAAGGAAATAACACAGAATACTCATACTAAGGAACATTTAATATCACCTTATGATGCTAATACTAAGCAAGCCGTTGCAGAATCCTACTCCATATGTATTGTTTTATTTACAAATGGAAAGTGTGTATGAGGACATGTGTGTGCTTGTAAGTAAAATATGTGTACTTGTATGTCTGTACATGTGCATGCATAACTGCCTATGTACGTGAGTTATGCCTCTCAACCTCTTAGATGCAGAAATCTGGACAAAGGCACAAATAATTGGAGAGGAAAAACCCAAAATCAGGGGCAAATTTTAAATATTGCTCTTACATACTTAGAAAGTTGATAAAAAACATGTTTTGCATTAGCATGCATTTTCTGTAGAATATTAAATCTAAAACTCAAATGTTTGCCATTATCTAACTACTTCAGTCTTCAATGATTTATTAGAAACTCATAAATTGTATATGGAACAGACCAAAAATAGGAGGGAAAAATCTGGATATTCTGTGAAAATCTGGACAGTTGAAAGGCATGGTGTGGATGTATATGTGTTTATGTATGTTTGCTTGAATGCAAGTGCACAGGTGCATGCATGCATTCATGTTTGTGTGTGTGTGTGTGTGTGTGTGTGTGTGTGTGTGTGTGTGTGTGTATACACACACATAACTGAGCATACATGCATATGTTGTGTGCATGCATAAGTGTACCCATGCATATGTTGTGTGCATGCGCGTGTGTGTGTGTGTGTGTGTGTGTGTGTGTGTGTGTGTGTGTGTGTGTGTGTGTGTGTGTGTGTGTGTGTGTGTGTGTGTGTGTGTGTGTGTGTGTGTGTGTGTGTGTGCAGGGCACATTGGGAAGTGCTTGAAAGAACCCATACATGATGAAATAGTAAGAAGTGCTAAAGGTAGGATTATTTTATGAATTATGCCTAGAAGGAAGGCAGCTGTCATCATAACTCAGTGCCGAAATCACATTGTCAAGAATCTGAAAAGCATTGAAATGCACTCAGCAAAGCACATTCATTTAGAAGTTGGATGGAGAAATGATGCATGACAGTCAAAGGTTAGAAGTGTCGGCAGAAAATGCATCCTGAGGTATTTGGATGTTGTAATTTCTTTAGAAATCTTGTGATTCAGCATCTAAAAGAATGTTTTCTAATAATAATTCACATTGTTAAGAAGCACTGTTGTTCTTGCTATTTTTACTAAAGTTATTTTCTTCACCTCCTGTGTTGACTGTGTAGTGAGACTGTCAGATGTCTCAGCGGTATTTTTTGATCATGGAAGAATTAAATAAATATTCAGGCAGAAGTGGAAGCAGAAACAGCAAAATGTCGGAGGCTAGTTTAAATATAGAATTTACACATGTACTATACCAATTATATATACCATTGATGGTTGCACTGTTCAAACTGCAAAAAAGACTAATTAAGTAAAGCAAAAGCATTTCAAAAGTGTAAGCTAAGGCTGTAGGCTAGATTTTAACCAAATTACTTGTCAACCACTTTATTTATTCATTATTTATTTTTCCTTTGTTGACCAAGTTAGCCCCACAAGGCTAGTGGCCTTTTTTTATGAAAACTGAGGTTGTATTTCTACTACTAGGGGAAATTTTGCCAGGGCATTGGGGAACTTCCCCTACTCTTTTTAATAGGTGTCGTGGGATCTTTTACATCTGTTTGAGCTATAACCAACTCAGAGGCAGATTGGACCTCAGTTTAACATCTCGTCTGAAGGACAATTTGATTTAATAATCAAAACACTCTATTCCAAATGAAAAAATAATGATATTTAAAAAAAATTAAACCCATGGGACTGACGTTTTGTGCATTTTCCTTTCTGCTTAGATTTCAGTGCTAGGTTTTGCTTAAAAACTGAATTGCATCTTACATAGTATCTGTTCTCTGTCATCTTTCAGCATCAGACTTTCACAGGATGTGATTTCTGCCATATTTGTTTGTAACCTCCTCAGTCTTGTCTGAAGATTGCCCCATGCTGCTTAATATACTTATCCAGTCAATCAAAACTGATGAAAAATAAGCAACATATGTAATAGCTGAAATGTATTATGATATGCTAGCAAGCTGGCTAAAACTACTGGTAAGTTAAAGGGCAAAAATTAGGACAAAAAGTATTTCTAAGAAGAGCAAAGCCGAAACATCAGAAACTGAAACATGAAAATGATGCTTTGTATGAAGTTAAATTTTACTTTACTATATAAAGAAATGTTTGCATAAGGAAAGCTGGTGGAGGAATGCAGACATCCATGTAGTTATCAAAAGAAAGAAGGAGTGCAGACATAAAAAAGAAGGAGATAGAAAAGAAAGGTGGACCAGGCTAACAAAGAATACTAAGAAAGAGACCAAGGAGGCCAAGTTCCACAAGCTTCTGAATAAAGAAAACCCCACAGGGGCTGTACTGCCCCAGGCACAGCCTATAATGAGAGAAGAGGAGGAGCCCATTACGCAAGTAAGAACAGCACTAAGGAAAATGAAGTTAGGGAATGCAGCAGGCTCAGATGAGGTCATGGCAGAAATGAACAAGATTTTAGGTAAGTTGCCACTATCATGGTGTAGAGGTGTAAAGCTTCAACTACAGCCCAGAAGACATTGGTTAGATTAGCTCTTTGGGCATCTGAGACACTGTCAGAAAGGGATAGGCTTGCCTACTCCATGGTGGTCGTGGTGATGGTGGTGGGGGACATTCTTCTAGGTGATCCCTGAAAGAGGGTGTAGTCCACAGAGGGGGCTATTCCCTTCTATGGAGGAGTGTTCCATGGAGGTGAATAGCCCTCAGACAGAATATATAAATGTAGTGGGGGTAGTTGGAGGACAATGGTAGGTCATTAAATAAAAATAACTTCCTGGCAGAAGCAGTTGCTGGCATGACCAGCTAGGACACCCTTAAGATCCATGCAGACCTCAACCCATAGCTGAAAGTCTAGATGTGAAGCATGAGCTGGTAGACCAAGCAATGGTGGTAACAAAAGGCAAGCAATTCTCAGAATATTCACAAACTCCAAAAACACAGAAAAATTCCCTGTGGTGAAGTCAGTAGGACAATGGGTAAAAACAAAGAGAATCCAGTTGTCTTCAACCTAATGTTTAATTCAAATGTAGATAATATAAAATTAGTTGACCACTTTTGTTCCCTCATCAGAACTTCATCAGAACAAATAATCTAAAATAGACATCATACTAGATATTTAAAGGTATAACCACACCTTCAAAAGGGTTATTTGGTCAATGAACACCTAGGTAGAAATGAATTAAAGTGGCAGTTATTACTGGATGCCACACATTCTCCAGGTTTGAATGATGTCTGTTCCATTGCTGCTGTATTACAACTTAAGAGACTGGAAGTGTAATCATCCAAAAGAAAAAAGAAAAAAAACGTGGTCTGCCTCTTTAAAAATTCTAAACCTTAAAACTGTATTGAATTAGTAATACAATCTTATTGGTTTTGACCATTTTGGAAGTGTGGTTTTACCTTTAAATATCTAGTATGATGTCTGTATTTTAGATTATTTGTTCTGATGAAGTTCCTAATGTCATGAACAAAAGCACTCAATTAATTTCATATTATCTACATTTGAATTAAAAAGTTGGTTGAACTCAACTGGATTCTCTTTGCTGTTACCTGTTGTTCTATTCCCTTCACTGCATTGAATTTATCTGTGTTTTTAGACCCAGCAATGGGCAGAGATATGAGAATGGCCAGAAATTATGATGTAAAAAAGGGGAAAAAAAGATATTGGATGAGTTAAGAGGAAAATGGCTCCTAAGGATTACTCATAGCAGTATGGAGAAAAATGTGTAATCCAGATGGCTAGGGAAAAGGCATACTAAAAAGATGACATCTGCAATTGTGGGCAGTATAGAAGTATTAGATCCTGTCGCTCTACATAAAAGTGCTGAAGAGGGTGACTGGCAAACAATTAAGAAGAGTAGTACAAAGTAAGATGGGAGATGGGCAGTTCTGAGTCAGATCAGGATATAGTACAACTGATCCAATATCTGCAGTAAGACAGATAGTAGAGAAGTTAGATATGAGGAAAGAGTCCAAATGGGCAATCCTAGACTTGAAGAAAGCATATGACAATGTCCCAAGAAAGTTGATTTGGCAGTCCCAGTATGATTCAAAATTCCGGAAGCACTGGTAGAATTAGAGAGGTCTATGTATCAGGACACAGTGATCTAAGTACAGACACTGGTCAGACTCACAGAGGGGTTCTCAGTAGAAATGGTATGTTATCACAATTCAGTTCTAATCCCACTGCTGACCATATTGGTGATGGACTACATTAGCAAACAAGGGGAAGGGGACAGATCAAAACAACTGCTGTGTGCAGACAATGTGACATTATAAGCAGGTTCTGAACAGGAATTCAGCAAATAATAGGGGAATAGAATGCAAAACTGAAGGCATATGGGAATGAAACCTGAGTACAGACAAGACAGTTGCCATGGCCGGAAGTGGGAGAAATCCAAACAAGATGAAAACTGAGATAGAAGCAAAATGATGGAAGAGGTTGACTGCTTCAAGTAGCTAGGAGGGGTTGATGAGAGTAAGGGAAGACTGAATGAGGGGGGTCAAAGCTTGAATTAGAAGAAGCTGACAGAAAAATGACAAAGAAGCTAAAATGCAAGGTGTACAAAACAATGATGTGACCGGGACTTCCATGTGGTGTGAAGGCAGAGCAGTTAAGGAAGGTAGAGGTGATGGAAATGAAGTGAGAAGGGTGGTAGTATACATACTGTGGAATAGATGAACAAATGATTTAATCAGAGTGGAAGCCAAAGTAGCTCCAATTGCAAAAGAAGTCAAAGAGAACAGATTAGAGTTGTTCAGGCACATGTGCAGGAAAGCAGAGGACAATTTGGTGAAGACGATTTGGAAGAGACAAGAGGAAAGCAAAAGGAAATGAGGCTATCCAAGAGAAACATTGATGGACTACAACTGTATTCAACTGGACGTATAAGAGAATTTAAGTACCTTTATCTGCACTTTTTTCAAATAATACAGTATCTAAATTTATTTAACTGTTTTGCATGGTTATTAACTGAACTGGAAGTTTTGACTCTGCTCTTCAGTTAGTGCTACTCGAATTTTATTATTTGTTAGTAATTGCAGGTGTGGGGGTAGCCGCATTCTTTGATTTCCTGTCCTTGCCTATTTAAGTGGTACAGTTTGAAATATTTTCTGCTTAAAAACCTCAGCTTTGGCCGGCTAACATCTAGCTGTATTCAACTGAATGTATAAGAGAATTTAAGTACCTTTATCTGCACTTTTTTAAATAATACAGTATCTAAATTGATTTAACTGTGTTGCATGATTATTAACTGAACTGGAAGTTTTGACTCTGTTCTTCAGTTAGGTTTCCCAGCCACCCCCCCTGTTTCTGTTTTTGTGTTAATCTTAGTGGCTTTGAAACTGCCCGCCCCTCTTGTAAATTTGTGTTTGGATACTCATTCTGGGCCCATCTCATTTGCTCACTCAACTGAGTGCAGTGAGATCATATTCTGATTTCAGGCACTCCTACTGCATACAAAGAGAGCATCTGGGAAAGAGAAAAAGAAATTTAAGCTTGTTTCCTGCTTTTCCTGTTAAGTGGTCTCGACTGTTTGTAGGCTTCTGCGCCCCCAAGCCCTTCTGTGTTGGAGGGAAGCCTTCTAGCTTACTTTTGTTTCTTATAACTAGCCAGTTTTCTAGTTTCAGCACTCAAATCTGTTTCTTTGAACTTAGCACTTGTTCAGAACTCATTGTAAGCACTAAATAAGCTACAAATTACTACAGCACTCAACTTTCCTCACTTGTCTAATGGAAAGCAGTTTTTAGTACTTAATAAATAAGCACTTATCCAGGCATGTCTAAGGGTCAGCTCCCAGTGATTTCTCCTGTCTACCTGATGAATCTGGGCATCTTGGGGCAATGCAGCAAATGCCTCATGTACACAGACAACCCTCTTCTCCTACCACCCAACACTACAACCTGTGAGAGATGCAGTTATATAGCCAAACTGGAAGCAAAGCTCTCTTCACCCAAGACTGGACTAGATAGTCAAGAGGAGAAGGTAAACACTTGCACCACACCACACTCATCACATAGTCCCTCAAAACCTACACCACCAAAACACACGCATAGAAACACAAAACACACACCTACATTCACAGAGGCTCTCAATAAAAACCTGCCCAAGCATCAGGGACATCCACTGCATAAACACAAGCAAACTCCACCCCCCAACACAACCCAAATGAGACATAGCCCACAAACTCAGTGTGCCACTCAACCACAGCCCATAAGGCATAACAACGTACCCAACACTCTAGTCATAGGTGACTCTATAGTCAGGCACACTGATGTTCCACTCACTAGACTAAACAAGGAGAAAGTTACTGTCAGCTGCCTGTCAGGTGCCAGGATCTGCCACATAATGCATGCACTCAGGTCACTCAACAATAAGTAAATTTATGACACTGTCATTGTCCATGTTGGTGTGAATGACCTGAGACGTACCTCCCTAGACTACATGAAAAGAGACATGGAGGAGCTCTCCGATCTTGTATCCCAGGCAGGTATGACCCTAACCCTGAGTAGCATCCTGCCATCACCCAGAATGATACCACAGTACAAGGACAAAATGATTGACTTCAACAATTGGCTAAGTTTCTGGTGTCATTCTAAGGGGATCCAGTATTTGTCTGCCTGGGACGACATGATTGACAGTCCATGATGCTTTGCCAGAGATGGCCTGCACCTGTAGCGTTAGGATTCCGGATACTGGCTAAGGCTCTTGCCACCCCTATAGTGCCTTTTTTAGGCAAGGTTCAAATGACAAATTTACCACCGTAACAGGTACAAGCAAGCATAATCTGAAGGTAATGCTACTCAATGCTAGAAGTCTAAACCTCAAAATGCACTCACTCGAGGCACTCCTTAAAATGGAAAACATTGACATCTGTGCAGTGACAGAGACCTGGTCCAAAGCTCCAGAGAGCACCCCTGCATTACCAGGCTTCAATTCATACCACACCTTTCGGCCACCTAACCCAGAAAGAAGCACTAAAGGTGGAGGTGTGTCCATATTCATTAAGGATATCCACACCTCCAGGCTAGTTGCACAGCATAATGCATCCGAGATTATCCAAGTGCAACTAACTCTGGGCAAGACCGCAGTCCAAATTGTAACTTGCTACAGACCCCCCACCATGCCCCAGGATTCACACTCCTCATTTCTTGATACACTGGAAAGTATTAGGGTACAACCCAACACCCTAATAATGGGCGATTTCAACTACCCCACCATTAACTGGGAAAACTACTCATGTACCAACGCTTTTGCTCAACGTTTTCTAGAATTCATAAATTCCAACGCCTTGGATCAACTTATTCACACCCCCACCAAGGCCAGCAATATCCTAGACCTGGTCATTACCAACATGGGAAACCGGTGTTCTACACCAGAGGTCAATTCCTTGTTGGTCAGATTCGACCACAAGCTAATCAGCCTAGACATCCACATCCCACCCCCACCCCCAATTAGGGAAACCATCATAAAAAACATCTTCAAAGCCAACTTCACATTTCTTAAGACAGAAGTGGCAAACTTCATGACACCCATGCAGACGGACAATAGAGGTATGACTGCTGAATCCTACACAAATGCACTTTATAAGCACTTACACGAGTGCATGGGTCATGCTATCCCTAATAGAACCAAGATGTTATCCTCCAAAAAAGGAAGCCAATCTGATGGTCCTCTGCCATAAACAAACTCTACAACAGAAGAAAGAAAATGTTGCAAAAAAGAGTAAAATCCCATGACTGGAGGAACTCCCTGGTCAACCTCAGTAAGAAGCTGAGATCCCTCATAAAATCCTCCAAAGCTAGTTATGAAAACAAAATTGCCACTGACTCTAAAGACAACCACAAAGCATTCTATAGCTATGTCAAGAATCTAAATAGGAACACTCAGATCTGCTCTGAGTTACAGCACAATGGTACTAAATATACAGAACCAACTGATATTGCCAACATCCTAGCAGATAGGTTCAGTGCTAACTTTACCCCACTCTCACCCCCTAGAGGGCCCATCTCTATACCGGAAGAAAGTTCCTATAATCACGTCTGCACAGGTAAAAACACACTCTCCAAAGCCAAGAACACAGCATCCTTGGGACCTGACAATATCTCAGGCTGCATTCTACATGAACTACAGAATGAAATGGCACCCTACCTAAGTACCATGTTCAATCATAGCCTCACCTCAGGCTTTGTACCCACTGAATGGCACACCGCGACAGTTATCCCACTCCACAAAGGGGGAGCCACGACGGACCCTGGGAACTACCACCCCATTAGCCTGATGAGCCTGGTCTGCAAGGCCATGGAATGTATCATTGTGGAACTCATAAACAAAGACATTGGTAATCTCCAAACTCTGGACCCTACCCAGTTTGGATTTGTAAAAGGCAGATCATGTCTCCTAAACCTGATTGACTTATTTGAAGCAGTCACCAAAGCCATAGATGAGGGTAAAATGGTTCACACAGCTTATCTAGATCTCGCCAAGGCTTTCGACACCATCCCCCACTCTGGAATTATAAATAAGCTCACTAAACTAGGTATAAATCCCTATGTCACAAGATGGGTTGCCAACTGGCTCACGGACAGAACCCACACTGTGAAAGTAGCGGATTCCAAATCCGACATCAGACCAGTGACAAGTGGAGTACCACAGGGTTCAGTCCTGGGTCCTCTCCTGTTTGGTATCTACTTCTCTGAAGTGCAGGCCAACACAGAAGGTCTTTGGCTAACAAAGTTTGCAGATGACTGCAAACTAGGAGCCATAATCGAAACTCCTAACGATATGGACAAACTACAAAAGGGCCTCACTGAGACAGATACCTGGTGTCAAAGCCATGGCCTGAAGCTCAATGCCAAAAAGTGTATTGTAAACCCTTTGGTAAAAACTCTGTACCCATGAACTACCACATAGCTGGTAGTCTACTTAATGCCAAAAATGTGATAAGAGACCTTGGGACACAGGTGGACAGTAGTCTCTCCTTTGATAATCACATCGCCACAGTGGTCAGGAAATCCTACTACGTGGCTCATCTCATCACAAAAGGATTCTCATCCAGAAAAGAAAAAGAGGTCATTGTTCCCCTCTACTCATCACTCATTAGACCCATTATAGAGTACAATGCCCCTTTTGGTATGTACCTCACAAGACATCTACAACAACTGGAAAGACCACAGAAATACCTCACAAAGAGGATTACAGGCCTCAAACATATGCCCTATGCAGACCGTCTCAAAAAACTACAGCTTTACTCCATCACATATCCCCTACTCAGGGGCGATCTCTGCCTAACATACAAAGCTATATCAAACCCAGAGCTGTTGGACATGCTCCACTTAAAGAAATCTCAATCCCTCCGAGCTACACGCTCTAGGGACCTAAACCTTGTCACCACAATAAACAGAACATGCTGGAGGGATAGATTCCTGTCCCAGAGACTTTCCCTACTCTGGAACAGACTACCGATCTGTGCCAAACAGAGCTCCTCATTAGCACTCTTCAAGAAAAATCTTGATGATTGGATGGGAAATGGGAAATTCACCCCGGGGATCACTTCTGTGGCTCTGCTCAACTGGGGCACAGGAAAATAATTTTCTTGGGTGGCGAAAGCCAGGGTACATTTTTTGGCTAGGCTTGTATGGGCCCTAGGGCCGACAGCCTAGTACCTACCTATGAACCTACGAACCTATGGATTACATAACAGAAAACCTGTGATAGTCAAACATAATTGTCAAAAAATGTAGGAGAGTGGCACTGAGTTGATGTGACATGCCACATAGAAAACATTTATGATGATGACGACATAAATATTTAAGAAAATAAGGGATAGTATTATTCAGCAAAGATACTGCTCTTGACTGCTTTACCAGAATTTCATTACAGTGCTGCAAATAAAAATATAGTATGCATGTGGCATACATAAAGGTTTAATATACAACTTGATTTATAACACCTTTTAAGATTTAATATCTCTCACCTGTAAGACTTATTTTTAGTTTTCATAGTTAATAAATGTGAATCAGCTAATTTATATTTTAATTTAAGTCATACAGTATTCCTAGTTCAGTAGGAGAGTATGTATTATAGTGAGAAAACCTTAGGATCAGGGGCACACTTTAAGTGCATTGCAGCAAGAGCCTTGTTTCACATAAAGAATGCAACATCTGTTTTTCAGCCTTGGAAATGCAATGATGGGTGTTGTCAAGGGTTCGGGTTAGATAAGCCAAGAGGTGGTTTGAGTTCCTTTTAATTGTGTCACAGAAGCTGACACACTTGACAAGTCCTGAGACTATAACATGACAGCAGAAGATGCATGAGTGCTATGGGATTGCACAGACTAAATTTAAATGTGTGATGGACATATTTATTCCATTTCAAAGGGTTGTGGTCGGTTACTTAATTACTTTATTTATGGGTAAGTGGACAAATGTGGTAAATTTTGACTGCTGCCATCCTGAGTGACCATAAGGTACTACATTACAGTTGGCTCATTTTTAAGAGTGGTACAGTTATTGCATCCAGGGTATGCCAGACTGATTTTCCTGGCAGAAATAAGTTCTATCAGAGCAGAAAGGAATAGTGGTACTGAAAGGTATTATTAATCTCTTCTTGTTTAGTGTGTGTGTGTGTGTGTGTGTGTGTGTGTGTGTGTGTGTGTGTGTGTGTGTGTGTGTGTGTGTGTGTGTGTGAGATTTATCCACAATATGGTTATTATTTGTAAGCTATCAGTGTAGGGAACTGGGCCTGGAGTTAGGTGGCTTAGTTAACGGGATATGAGTGTTCCTAACCCTTCTGTACAGCTCTTAGGTATGAAACTGTTTGAGGATGTAACTGGCATGAGTCATAGCCCAAGGCATAAGTATTCATTTGCTGTGCACGTATTTTACTTTTGTTTAGAACAGCTGTGTGGGTTGAAGGGCTGTGGCCTCTGTCCGTGATATGTCAAGACATGTCAGTGGTAAATTATGAATAGAAGCAGTTTTAATGTTAAACAAAGTGAGTAATGAGTGCAGAGCATCTGACTTTGCTTTGTCACCGTCAGAAACATTCTATTCGTCAAAAGTGTATAGAGTTGCATATGAGATGGAAAAGTCTGAAATGCTTAAAAGGAAGGTAAATGAGTTATATTTCACCAAGTGTAAGAAGCATTATAAACATGTAATTGATAGTACTGCAAAATCTCAGATATAAGCATAATTAAAACAAACTATCAAAAACACCCAGGGGATTTTGGTACAAAATTAAAACAAATAACTTACTTTAAAACAATGCAGTAGAAGTTGTTTTAAAAACAAATCACTGTTCTAAAATGTATTCCATAAGAAAAACACATTTTCTGTCAGAGACTGCACATGCCACACCAAAGTCATATTGAGAATCAGAACCCCCAAAATCAATTCCCCTGGAAAAAAACTACCTCAAAAACACATTTTAAGTATTTTTGTAGGGGAGCAAACCAGCCTACATTCCCAATGTTAGGGCAAGCCCCCATACTCCAAAATTTGCGGATATCAACTCCATGGTCATACCAACTAGAAGAAGGGTGAAATTACACCCCTTTAGAGCATCACTTCCAGCATATCTGACCAACAATGACTTTCTGTGAAGGAACTCTTCACATCTTATGCCTCAGTAACTCTCATGAAATTAATCTATGTCGACTGGTAGGGTAGACTGTGATGAAAATGTACAAAAAGTAAGTAGTGTGTAAGATAAAGGGCACCACCAGGGAATCAGTTGGAAATTGGGAAAGAAATGCAAAAAAAAATAATAATCAGTGTATGCTGTTTAGACTACATTTTGGTGCAGAAAACAAGAAAATATGCAATGAAATATTCAAAGCACTGAATCTGAGTGCAAACAGAAGTTATGCGTAAATTGCTTCCCTTGTCAAATTATTATATAAAACTGTTGGGTCTTGAATTGCTTAGAAGTAAATATAAATATGAAGAAATGCAAGTTTCTGTAATAGATGTTTGACACAGGAAATACTCCATTGATTCTTTATGTGATTTGTTATAGGATTTGCTCAGGGAAAAGAAATCAACGTGAATACAGTTACTCAGCATATTAGATAATAGGTAAAACAGAAATATGTCTTTACTGGTTTAGGTGGTCTACTACACAGATATTGTTTTCAGACAGATGCTGCAGTATCTATGAGTTAAACAGTGAAGATTAACTGCATAGATTCATATGGGTGTGTTTAACAGACAGATTTGGCTTACTTAATGGGTTAACTGCATAAGTCCTAATGTGAAAGTAGGAAATAATCCACACTTTATAGATCCACTAAATATGAATAAAGCTACAGAAAGAGAAAAATAGATTCATGCAATTCTTATACTTGAAATTCAAATAATAATTTTATATAATTGAATAAGTGTTTCTGTGTAGTTTGTGCTAGAAAAGGATATTTCCTATAATGTGTAAAGCAAAAATAAGTGTTTAAAAGAATCTGCACACCTTTGAACAGAACTTTGAAAATGCACTGTTTGATAATTTAGAAGTAAAAGGATTCAATAGCATGAAGTCTGAAAATGCACCAGAGACATTAATACAGGTGTTCAATCCATCTTGTCTGAAGAAACACGGGGAATTAATGTGAAAGCGAAATTTAAATTAGATACTAGTGAGGAGTATAATATCTTGTCAGAAAATTACATTTTTGGTTCTAGGGCACTGAAGATAAAGGTGTATACATTGTTAATCCATTCTGGCTTCTAAGTGGCACCAATGGGTTAGACATCAATATAGGAGTAAAATTTTTAATCTACTTAAAGAATTGAATTTGTCTAATTTTAAGGAGATATGGCTTGTGAAAAGCTAAGGTAAGAGTAACATAATGTGACTTCATGTATTGCATGTTTTTAAAATCAATCAGGTTGTCACTGTAGCATTTCACATATTTTGGAAAACCAGAGTGCTGGTATCCTGCATGACAATGCTAATTTATGTAAACTCCTAGGAATCTTGCCAGGAGAATACCATATACAAATAAAGCAGGATTTTGTGCCAGTGATACATGCTCCGACAAAAGCACCTATAGCACCCAGATGTAAAGTTGAACAGAAACTGAACAGAATGAAAAGCCTAAGTGTCATTAAGAAGTAATTAGAGCCAACTGACTGTTTGCATAGCACGGTCACTGACATGTCATAAAGCAGCGCATGAATCACATCTGAATGGATGTGCAAAATCTTAATAAAGTATTACTCACTGCTTACAGTTGGACAAGTGCTTCAGTGATGCCAGATACTAATTTTTTTTTCTCAGCGCTACATGCAAACCAGCTTTCCTACCAGATAATGCTGAATGGACAAAACTGCAAGCTGAATACATTTAATATGTCATTAAGAGGTGCAGAGTCCTTAGATTTCCATTTAGTATTCCAACAGTGCAAGGCATGTTACAAAGAGGTGTTGCCCAAGTAACTGAGGTCTTGGAAGATGTTGTAAACATAATAAATTATCTACTGCTTTGAAGTCAGACAGAGGAAAAGCATGAAAAGAGACTGATGCACTTGCTGAAAAGATTAAGACCTTATAACTAACATGTAGAATCAGCAATTCTGAAATGTAGTCTAATGTTAATAGGTCTGAAACTGGATCCAGAAAAAAATAAATAAAACATGAGTAGCTATACAAATGTCTAGGCCAAAGTACAAACAGCTATTACAGAATGAATCTTTATTCTGCAAAGTTTGTACCTACAATGTGTGTGACATTTATACATGTAAGAAAGCCGCTATGCAACTAGATGCCAGTCATAATGGTATAGGAACTATGATCTCACAAAAGAATACAGTAGAATCAAGAGCTATTACACAGCACTGAAAACATATTCTCATACAGAAAATGAGCTGTTAGCAGTAGTGTATAGATGTGGTAATTCTCCTATGTCCATAGTAAAAAAAATCAACTGGAAGCAGATCATAAATCATGCAGAGTATATGCAAAATGTTCTCATACAAGGCATGCTAGAGATTGTAGAAGATGCTAAATAATCTACAAAAGTATGAACTGAAAGTGAAATAAAGGCCATCAAACTATACAATGTAAATGCAATAAGTTGAGCATATGTACCAGAAAAGCATGAAGAATGATTGAAGAAAAGCTAGAATATTTTGGATAATGTCATTGTTATCAATGCCAATTCCCAGGTAATCTCCACCCTACTCTATGCATCCCCCATGCTAACCAACCTTAGACAGACAGACCTACACAAGCTGGATGCTTGTTGCAATAAAATTGCTAAACTTGCCACTGGAACCTCCTACCGCAGCCATCATTGTATCTCCCTTAAAGAACTAAACTGGCTAGAATTCCCACAACTCCTTCACTTTAATCATCTCACCCTCGCTCATAAACTTATTAACCACTCCCTTAACATCCCTTCCCTTCAAACCCTTCTCCAACCCTATCACTCCACTAGGCCCCTAAGATCAAGCAACAAAAATCAACTCACTGTTATCAAACCCAAAAAGTCAGCAGGAGAAGCCATATTTTCATGTACCATATCTAAACTTTGGAACAATCTTCCACCCTCTATAAGTACTCTACCTTCCAGCAGCCTTTTCAAGATGGCATTCAAATTCCACTTAAATCTGCACTGGCTCTAATCCAGAATAGCACCCCCCATTACCCCCCCCCCCTCATCTAGACTCTTAACCCAACTATACTACCGCCACTACTAACCACAGTTAGAATTAGCTAGTTGTCTTTACATATTTTAAAATCTTGCCTGACAACTTTGTTACTAATATTATAAACGACAAGAAACTATCTTAACTTGCAACATTTACTGTATATACTGTTAATAATCAATATCTTGTTATTGTATTAAAGCCAACAACCTGTAATGTTGTTTACTATTGCTGCAACTTTGTATCTCTATTTATCATGTAAATGATGTGGAGCTTTTCTCCCCGGGCATCCGGTGAAAAAGGACCTGTGTCCAGTCGGAATTTCCAGGTAAATAAATATGAATAAATAAATAAATAAATGGCAGACAAAAAAGAAAACCCATTTCAGAGGCATATTAACACAGGCTTAGAAATGCAGCTACTGATAGACATTACAAAGACAGAATGATATCACTAAAGGAAGAAACCCAACCTTATTTTTCACTTAAGGAAGAAATAAACTATGTCCAAAGCTTGGTGTTTGTGCCTAACAAATTAATAGTTCCCAACAGACTGAGAAAACATATACATAAGAGAACACATGAGACACATCAGGGAAAATAAAACAGCAAGATATATAATGATTCACCTAGGTATGTCAGCTGAAATAAAACATGTAGTACAGAGCTTGATCTATAATGCTTACGACAATGACAATCCTGAAGAAATGTTAGCAGGTCCCTAGTTCCAGATCATCCGTGGCTTTGAGTGAGTATAGATATGTTCCATTTCAGAGAAGCTTATGTATTTTGTATGAACACATTGTTAGTCCACATTCATTGAAAACATAAAACCAATAGGCACAGATGGAAGTGCATTTACTGCATTAAAATCTCTGTTCTGGAGGCAGCAAATACCTGGTGTTCTCATTCATCATAATGGTCCCCAGTATACAGATTAGCAACTCAGAAAATTTTGTATGAATGGGACTTAAAATAGAAAACATCTAATCTAGGCTATCCTCAATTTAATAACAAGCAGAGAGAAATATTGGAACAGTGAAGAATCTCACAAGAATGATATGTAGCAAATGTCAGGTCACATTCTGGAATATAGGAATATTCCATCTCAGATACTCACTATGTCATTAGTTCAGCTTTTGTTGGGCAACATGTTGAAAAGCAGATTACCTCCTTCAAGTCCATTGCTGCTACCTGAGAATAAAAATAAAGTACAGGAAATACTTGAAAGAACTCAGCAAAAACAGAAATATTACTATGACAGAATCTCCTGAAGACTTCCCAACTTACATGCTAAGGACAGAGAAGGAATCCAAAAATCATGGGAAAGTCCACAGCCTGAAGCAGAAGTTATTGGTACAGGAGCTGATCCAAGATTCTATGTACATCACAGGAAAGATTGCTAGGTGTATAAATTAATTTGGAGATAGTAATAGAACACAAATATATCAGAAATAAAGTTTCAAGATAAGCAACAAGAAGTGTCACAGCTAGTCTTGTTACAAAAAAGACAGACTGTGAAACCATGATGCTTAAAAGTTGAAGAAAGACATTTCTGAAGGTGCTTCCCCTAAAAAGGTCTGATGCAGGAAGAAGTGAACCAAAGGAAAATCCAATACTAAGTACAAACAATCCTGATAAATTATTCAGATATGGTAGATCCTTGAAGGAATTATATGTATAGACTGTTTCAGAATCATACATGATTCCAAGGACTAGAAATTCATTATTAAAATTAGACAACACAAAAATAGTAGATTTTAATGTGTTACACCTGACATGCATACTACAATTTTAGGGTTAGTTTACAGTGATCACTGTAATGTATTACCAGTGTTGCATGTAATACAGAGGGCTGTGATCAGGTCTCTGATCATAACTGTATTATTATGTGTTTGAGACATGGATGCTAAGAAATTCACCTTGAGAGCAAAGCTCTAAGTGAATCTTGGCATCCACGCTGAGAACACATAATAATTGGTTATGACTGGTGAGATCCAATCATAAATCTTTGCAGTGCATGGCGTTTTATCTACTCCTTGTACAACCAGTTACAAAATTAAAAAAAGCAGAAAGTGTTTTACCAGCTTTTAAAGCCAGTAAGGCATTTAGGGAGTGTTGTCTCATAGACTAGAAATATTATTAGAGAAAAAAGTCAGGGGTGGTTTTGAAATTCTGTTATTAGTTAACTAAATTGGATGCAGACTGATGTCTGTAAACATCCTTACTTCATGGGCAGTTTGTGAAGTAACATTCCTTCTGTGGGAATGGACTGCAACAGTACTTAGGGGGTGTGTTACACACTTCTGGAAGTGTTGTTATGGTCAGGTGTCATGCTACTGAAGCAGGTAACAGGTTTATCTTTTTCCAATTTTGGAGCATAATGAAATATGTAATACACCACTAATGTAATACATGCTCATGATAGACATTTTCATCTTTCAAAAAGAATGATACTGGATATGTAACATATATTTTTAAATAATATTATACTAGCTACAGTAATTACCATGCCATGTTGTAATCAGTAGTTCCAGAGAATTCAGTTTCAACATAGATTTTATGGAGTATAGACCAGAGATGCTGTCTCAGTGTTATTTAGACTTCTGACATGACAGTGTCTGGCATGTCAGGAGTAAAGTATTTCAGTCTGCTTGATGGAAACCAGGGATTCTGTCAAATAAAATGTGATAGGAAAGGTTCCATCCTAAGTACTTTTAGATTGCTTATGAGAAGATACAGGTCTGAGGTACTTCACTTTCATATTTTTAGCACCTAAAGTGTTTTAAAGAGCTGTTGTACAGACAATTGACTAGCTTGATGGTATTGTTAATATTATTGATGTACTACTGTAGGGGTTAGACCAAAGAAGGGAGTGATGCAAGACTGACTGAATTACTGAAGAAATTGTAACATCAAGCACAAATGTGTAAAAATGAAGTTACAGAACTGAGCCAATAAGTTATGTCTCAATGTCTGAAGACTTAAAACCAGGCACTGAGAAAGTAAGGATCATAGTACAAATGCCCTGTCCTGGGGACAAGCAGTTTGTAATGATATTTTTGGAAAGATGCAGTAGTTAACAGAGTTGATTCTAAATATATCAGATATCAGTTTACGATAAGGAAATTAAAGAAACAATGTAGAACAGTGATAGTATAAAGAGCAACAAATGAGTTTTGCGATGCTCAAACAGTAACACCTGCACTACCAACAATGAAGTGCTTTACAAATCAGTCACTTTGCAAGTAGAAGCAACCAGAATAGAATGAGGCGGAAGTTCTGCAAGAAAAAAGAAGGTAAACCAGTTGCTTATGTCTTGAGTGATTTTAGAAGATGCTAGAAAAGGTATGCTCAAACAGAAAAATAGCTACGTCTCATGATTTATGATTTTTGACAAGTTGCGTAGATATAATTATGGAAAAAATAATATTGATAGAGATGAATCATGAGCCATTACAAATAATATATAGGAATTAATTGTACAAGGGAACACTGACACTACAGAGACTATTGCTGAGACTACAGAAGTATGACTTACTCAAGAAATATAAGCCAAGAAAAGAAATGCATAAAGCAGATGCATCAAGTCATTCATATTTGTCAGATCAGAAGATTTAATTTGTAAGGAACTAGAAGTAAATTGAATAACTCCACAGTTTCACATGAGTGAAAAGAAGCTTAAAGAGTTTCAGCAGTGTACTTAAAATGAGTCAGGGATTCAAATACTTTGAGAAGTTACTATGAGAGGTTGCCATGCAATAAATCTGCTGCAAGGAAAGAAATACATCCGTGTTTTTATTTAAAGTAGAAATGGTTGCATATGTGTTTTGATGTTTAAGGCTGATAAAATAACAGCGTCTAATAAAAGAAATATTAGCATGACTAGTATTGTCACACTTAAGAACTATGGGGTGCAAATAAAGAGTTTGTCAAGTGCTATAGTATCAAAAATGTCAGAAAAACCTCAGCAAGAAGTTTTTGACTGTATAGTAAGCAATGCCTATCACAGTAATAACCCAAGAGAATATATGGCTTCTTATTCAGTTCTGAGAAGACTGTGGAGTACAGTCAATCTGTGTAGATTATTTCTGAGGTCATGAAGTTAACCGATAACACCAGCAAAGGTGTGATCAATTCATTTAAAGCTACATTTTAAACACAAGCTCTTCTTGATGTGGGAATATCTGTAATGGTGAACAACATGGAATCCAATAATAGTAATGGCAATGTTAAGTATCAAGTATCTTCTAGTCCTAACCTTCCACAATAACATGGTCAAGTTGAGAGGACAGTGCAGAGTTTATAATTCAGCATTTACACTTCCTATTATGTAGATGTGCACTTAGCTTTGTTGGAAAATAGGAATATTCCCTTACAAAGTATAAGTCCTTGACAAGCTCAGCTATTATGGGGCAGTAGATAAAAAGTGAAAAAGAAGAATACCTGCTTCTACCTCCTTACATCAACCTGAAAGCCTGAAATCATTTCAAGACACAGTGAACTAAAGCACACAAGTATAAAATTACTACTACAAGCAAAGGGCAAGACATCTGTCTTCTTTAAAAAAGTGTGTGTGTGTGTGTGTGTGTGTGTGTGTGTGTGTGTGTGTGTGTGTGTGTGTGTGTGTGTGTGTGTGTGTGTGTGTGTGTGTGTTGGGGGAGGGGGTGAAAACACAGTAATGTTCCAAAAAGAAAGCATATATTCCAAGCAGCCTGTGCAACCAAGAACATTTATAATATGCACAAAGGATGGAAACCCACTGAGAAGAAACCAAAGACATTTGTTCAAAAATGATATCCTATTAAGTGACTGTGTTGCATATAAAGACTGTGCTTGTGATGCATTCAGCAGAATGTTAGTCAGAGAAATGAGCAGAAATCTATGCAGAGGAAGGTGAAGAGAAATTTGAACATTTATTTATTATCTAGATCATCCTTACAGACTGCCTGCTGATGACTTACCTGAAGCAGTTCTAAATACATGACCAAAGGAAGTGCAGTTGATAGACGCATGCAAACATTTAAAATTTGGAAGACAATTTAGAAAGCCAGGTAGAAATACGTACATGTCAAAAGTCTACAAACTACTGACTGTATTTACTGAACATGCTGTTGCTTTAATAATACTATGATTCAACTTTATATTTTATCAAAGGAATATTAGAAATGTTTTGACTATCAAGTAAAAGAAATTTCTGAAGTTTATTTATATTGAACCAATGATCAGAAATGCAGAGAATGTCTTGATATATTTATGTATAATAATAAAAAGGGAAACTTTAGCTTATGAAAAAGGAGGCTGTAATTTCATCTGTACAGCTTTAAAAGATATGGCATGTTTGGCATCAGGTATAGTTCGAAGATGCACATCATGTGGTCTGGTGCCCTGCATGTATTACGTAGCTTAAAATGCAGGTACAGACAAAGCTGGCTGCATGCAGTCAGGGTCACTCTCGTTCTTCTCTCTAGCCTGAATTCTAAATGTTACAGTCACCATATCAGTCCACTAGTATCCCACTTCTCTGTCTTTATCCTATGTACTAATCCTGCCAACTCTCTTGGGCCCTTCATGAGGTAATGTTCGTCTTCCTCTTTAAACCTCACATTTGGCAGTTTCATTTATAAGGCTTGATGTCCAGCTCCATCCCTTCATTGCCTGTAATTTCTGAAGAACCCACACTGGGGTTCCTTTGGTTCCCTTCCCCTCTTGTTAACTCTTTTAATACTGTCACATGTTCATAGGTGTTTACTAGGCTAACAACCACAAGGGCCTTTTAAAACCTAGCCATGCATCCCAAATATCTGACAAATTCTGACCCCCTTGTTAAGTGTAAGCATGGGCCTGGGAGATGAACCATTTACAGGTTACCTGTGTCCATTAGAGACAGAGGTTCCAAACCATAGATGAATTTCCAGTTTCCCAGCCAACTGTCCAAAGTTGCACTTAAATTGGGTTAGGGAGGAACTCTGCTTTACGTGGATGGGGAGCCTGTTCCATAGACTGGGTAGTCCCTGCTTTACGTGGATGGGGAGCCTGTTCCATAGACGGGGTAGTCCCTGGAATAGATACCTATCTCTCCAGCAGGTCCTATTTATATCATAGGCAAGGTTTAAGTCTTTAGAATGGGTAATTCTGGTTCTGTTTGTTTTGTGGATATGCAGGAGGTCCATCAGAGGGGGGTCTGACAATGCCCTGTATGCCAGAAATAGATCTCCCCTCAAAAACCTGTAGAAGACAGAATACAGGGATAGGGCCTCGAGGAGGTCTGAATAGGACACTGTACTTACTCACTGTATTTTTTTAGTGAGGCCTCTATGGACGTTCCAATTGTTGGGTATGCCTGGCTAGTTACATATCAAAGGGAGCACTCAGTGATAGGTCTAATGAATGCCGAATACAGTGGAACAATGACTTCCTTGGACTTAGATGCCATACCTTTGTTTATAAGTCATGCAGCATAAAATTATTTCCTCACCACTCTAGACACATGATGGTCAAAGGCTAGATTGCTATCTATGTGTGTCCCTAAGTCCCTGACTACTAGGTCAACTCTAAGGAGCATGTTGTCAATATGATAGTTACCAGGTATGGATGATTTTCCAAAGGATACTATTATGCATTTCTTGGCATTTAGTTTTAGTCCATGGCTCTGACACCAGTTGTTTGTCTGTGTCACCCCCTCCTGGAGAACATTTGTGTCAGTGTGAGATTCAGTGACAGCTCCTAATTTGCAAACATCTGCAAATTTAGTCAGCCAGAGACCACTGACATTGGCCTTGACATCTGAGAAGTAAATACCAAAAAGGAGTGGTCCAAGAAGGACTGATCCTTGAGAGACTCCATTTGTGACTGGCCTCTTTGTGGAGGTGTACTCCCTAGTTCTAACTTCCTGGGTACTATCTCTGAGCTAGTTGGCTATCCACTGGGTGACATATGGGTTTGTACCTAACCTCTTGAGTTTGTCAACAATGCCTGAGTGGGGTATTGTGTCAAATGCCTTGGCCAGGTCAAGGTAGGCAGTGTGAACGATTTTGCCCTCATCCAATGCTTTGGTGACCTTCTCAAAGAAGTCCACCAGATTGAGTAGGCATGATCTGTCCTTGACAAAACCAAACTGAGTTGGGTCCAGTGTCTGGAGGTTTACTATATCTCTATTGATCACCTCCATGATAATTCTTTCCATGGCTTTACATATAAGACTAGTGCAACTTATGTGTCTGTAGTTTCCAGAGTCTATAGATGGCCCACCTTTGTGCAGAGGGATGACTGTTGCCTTTCTCCATTCACGAGGCACGAAGCCTGTTTGGAGGCTACAGTTAAATAGTAATTTCAAAGGCCCTTATAGGTCAAGTTTCATGCTATTTAGAAGGCATCCTGGGATATTGTGTAGGCCCATTGATGCAGTGTTCTTGGTCTTAAAGAGAGCATTAAGGACCTGTTCCCTAGTACTAGTAGGGGAAGTTATATTTGATGATATTTCCTGAGGGAAGGTTGAGGGGGAGAGGGGGGTAAAGTTGTAGCTGAATTTATCATCCGGGAGGTTTGTTATATCTTCTAGCTCAGTATAGGTGACTCCATTTACAATGAGCTCAGCACACAATTGTGTATTGCCTTTGAGGTTGCAGACATAGCTAAAGAATGCTTGTGGTTGTCCTTGGCCTGGAAGGCCAAACTTACCTCAAATTTGGCTTTGTAGACTTTATTTGTCCTCTGAGTTTATTTAGTTTGATGAGAGTGCTTTTATTCTGCTGGGTGCTGCACCTCGTAATTTTTGCCATGATTTTCTTCCTTGAGTTATACAGTCCATTGGTTTTGTGATTCCACTAGGGTGGCTTGCTTTTTGAGTTAGTTCTGTACTTCTTCCTAGTGCGTACAGCTGCCTCTATGAATATTCCATTGACATCCACTATCTTTCTTCCCATAATCCTTACTTTGCATAGGAATACCACCTAGCTTTGATACAAGTCAGCAGTGTTTATTTATCTGGTCTGTTTTTCCTTATGTCTACTACTTGAATATCTACCCCCACAATGATTTCTATCATAGTGCTAAAAATAAGATTGTTGAATTATTTCTTTTCAATCCAGCTCTAAGTGTCTGTGCCCATTGTGGCCTAACATGAAACCTGTAACTTGCAAATAGCTGGTCTCTCTCTCTCTCTCTTTGCCAGATCTCCCCCTCCCACTTCTACTTTGTCCTTTGTTTGGTGCATGAAACACTTACATGAATGCCACTTTCTAACTCTTCCTTGGCCTTTGTGACTATCACTTCTGGCAAACTGTTGGTACATACATACAAATATTTCAAGTATGTGCATTAATGCCCTTCTAGCCTGCCAATATAGCAAAACATTTGTTCCCATAATAAGTGTCCAGGCTTTCTTAAAAAAATATCTTAACTGATGCTTGCTTTAATGGAATTTGGAAGTCTGTTCTATGCACCAGCTGCTGTCTCAGAGAACCAATTAGTGTACTTCTCATTCTTATAGAATATTTTACATATGTTGTCTGTTGAGTCCCTACTACTTTTTGATAACCCCAAACATTCCCAGAGGTAGCTGTCTCTAAATGCCCTATATAACTGAATCAGATCTCCTCTTAGATATCTATAAGAGACATTGTACAAGTTCAGATATTTTGGTCTTTCATAATAACTTTAATTTTCACATCCATGGATAACCTTGGTATATTTCTGCTGTACTCTTTCCAGTTTACTCATGCTTGTTTTCTTATAGGGTTTCCATATTGTTATTCCAAACTCAGGTTTAGGTCTAATGTAAATGGCAAATAATGACTTCATCATTTCTGATTTCCTAGACTTTGCAAATCTTTTTATAGACCTTATAGTTCTATAACTATCATTAAACAATTAGTTGATATGATTAGAAAAACTCAAATCTGAATCTACCCATACACCCAGGTCCTTAAACGAATGTACAGTTTAAATCACTGTGTACTGTATTAAATATTCACCTTTCAATTTATGTCTCCCAAATCTCATATGCTTAGTTTTTGATGTATTTATCAGCATATTATTCTCCTACGCCCAAATGGTCAATTTAGTCAAGTTATTTTGCAGACATACCTAATCTGTAACACATGTAATCGGTTTACCCAATTTCAGGTCATCTGCATATAGACTGTAGAACACCTCAGATGAAAACGTTAGCTCTGAAAGATAAAATCTATACAAGTAAGTGCCTAGAACAGAGCCCTGTGGGACACCCTGACTATAACCAAGCATTTCACCTGTCCACTTGCTGTATGATATTTGCCATGTCCTATTTGTAAGCCATGTGGCTATCCATCTTATCAAGAGTACATCCATACCTAGTTGTTCTAATTTATTGATCAGTGTTTTGTGTATGACCCTGTCAAATGCTGAAGTTAAATCTATATAAATTACATCATTACACAATTTTTCATTCATAGCTGTTATTATATTGTTATAGAGCATCATGTTACAGGTGGTAATAGATCTATTTTAAATGGATTCACTTTATAAGCTCGAAATTCTGAAATCTCGAATTTCAGAATCTCAAGCCCATAAAGTGGAGAATCCAAAAACCTGAAACCACAAAACTGCAAAATTCAAACTCCCAACACTTTCAAACACCAATACAACACACACACACACACACACACACACACACACACACACACACACACACACACACACACACACACACACACACACACACACACAAAACTAAACAAGCACACACACCTACCCTTATGATATGCAGGGGGGAAAGCCCCCCCTGCACCCCCAATGTGGGGGGCTGCACCCCCCACACACCTCCTATTTAAATATTCTAGCTACAAGGTCGCACTTCATACACACACACACACACACACACACACACACACACACACACACACACACACACAAAACACCACCACACAAACTACATTCCTCTCTCACACACACATCACAGTAACAACACACACTGCAGCCCCTACCCAACACCCTTAAACATAAACACTTACCTGAATCCATAAACACAGTGCAACACCAGAACCACTAATTCAAAATCTCCGACATTCAGGATTTGGAATTTCACACTTCTGGGGTTGCGATCTTTCGATCTTTTCACTTTATGAGCTCGAGATTCTGAAATTCGACATTTCAGTACTTCGAGCTTATAAAGTGCTCCCATTTTAAATTTATGCATGATGATATATGGTTACAAGTCTCAACCTATCTAGTTCTGACAATAACTTATTTAATAGTACCTTCTCTATTATTTTTCCACAACATTAAAGTATACTTAAGAGTCTGTATGATTCTGGGTTTGTTCTACTCCCCTTTCCCTTAAAGACAGGTTTAATAAGCACATGTCTCCAATCTTGAGGAATATCCCCATGTTTATATGACTTTGTAAATACTAGATATAATCGTACTGTAAGTTCTTACTGAAGTGTTCTCAGGTCATTATTACTAATTCTGTCTAATCCCTGTGCTTTGTTTGGATCCAGTTTGCACAGTTCTTTTTCAATATATACTAGTTTGACTATTAGGACAACTTATCTTTGTAGAGCCAAACTCTTTTGCATAGGATTTTGTAAATATATCTATAATCTGTTATCTCTGAGAATAAATTTAGGAATCTACACAAAGTTTATCAATTACTATGTCTTTACTGCTTCCACATGTTATGTATCTATAAAAAGGTTTCCTATTATGCTCAATATCTTTATATACATTTTCTTCAAAAAATTTATTGATTTTGTCTCACACTGTGGTTAATTTTGTTTGTTCAGCTTGTTTATTTCAGTTTTCAAAGTTGTAGTTCGACCTTTCCTCCATTTCTTATGTTTTTTGTCTCTCACCTTAAATGGGTATCTTATTCTTATGGAAATATATCCCCCTGATGTTGTATGCTTAGATCTTAATGTTAAACTTTTTTTTTTTTTGAACTCAGTTTCTATTTCAAAACTTTTCACATTCCACCTGCAGTTTTTTTCCACTGGACACATCACTCCAGTTAATTTTACATAGTAACTGTCTTGCTTCCATATAATTTGTAATTAATCTTCTGTGCATTGGTTTAGATTTCAGTTTGTCAGACTTATCTAGCAACAAATTACTGCACTCACAACTTGCATCCTCTCCTTCTCCTATGTGGCTACCTTTGTCAGTTTCTCCCATGTCTTATAAAGTCTTATCCCTAAGATCAAATTCATTGAAACCTGGTCTCTCATTTTTCTTCCTTGCCAAGGCTGTCAGCACCCTTGATGATTAAATTTCCAGTCAACAAAATCATCTACTCCATCCCTAAACTAGTTCTTGTTTTCTTCACTTCCTTCTACATAGGTTCATAGGTTCATAGGTTCATACTAGGCTATCTGCCCTAGGGCATTTATAAGCCTAGCCAGAGTATGTTTGGCTTTCGCCACCCATTTTAAATTAATTTTGCTATGCCCTTTTTCGAGGTTAGTATACTGTGCCTCTGTCTAACAGTGACACAGAAGTGATACCCGGGGTAAACCTACGATCTCCCATCCACTCATCAAGATTCCTCTTGAAAAGAGTCAATGAGGGACTCTGCCTAACCTGGACTGGGATTTTATTCCAGAGTGAAGGGAGCCTCTGGGTTATGAATCTGTCCCTCCAGCATGTCCTATTTATTTCAGTGCTGAGGTTCAAGTCTCTCGGCGTGTAGCTCGATGGGATTTGGATTTTTGAGGTGCAGCATGTCCCTTAATTCCGGGTTGGACATGGCCTTATACGTCAGGCACAGGTCACCTCTGAGCAGGCGGTATGCCACTGAGTAGAGCTAGAGTTTCTTTAACCGGGCAGCATATGGCATCTGTTTGAGCCCTTTGATCCTCTTGGTGAGGTACTTTTGGGGTCTTTCCAGTTGCTGCAGGTGTTTGGTAATGTACATCCCAAAAGGGGCATTGTACTCAATTATGGGCCTGATGAGGGATGAGTAAAGAGGCACGATGACCTCCCCTAATCTAGATGTGAATCCCTTCATGATTAGGTGGGCTATATAAAATGTTTTTCTAACCACTTTGGCCACGTGGTTGTCAAATGAGAGATTGCTATCAACTTGGGTCCCCAGGTCCCTAATTACTTCTTCTGTACTTAATGGATTACCACCTATGTGGTAATTTGTGGGCACTTTGTTTTTGCCAAAGGGGATTACTATACACTTTTTGGCATTTAGCTTGAGGCCATGGCTCTGGCACCAGTTGTCTGTTTCTACGAGGCCCTTTTGGAGGATGCTTGTGTCGGCTGGAGAGTCGATTATGGCGCCCAGTTTGCAGTCATCTGCGAACTTGGTCAGCCACAGTCCTTCCGTGTTGGCCTGTACCTCCGAGAAATATATACCAAACAAGAGAGGTCCCAGGACTGAGCCTTGTGGGACGCCACTTGTAACTGGTTTGGAGTCTGACATGGCTCCAGCAATTCTAACCATGTGGGTTCTGTCCTTGAGCAAGTTTGCAACCCATCTAGTGACATAGGGGTTTATATTTAAGCTGGTGAGCTTATCTATAATGCCCGAGTGGGGTATTGTATCAAAGGCTTTTGCGAGGTCCAGATAGGTTGTGTGGACCACCTTCCCTTCGTCAATGGCCTTGGTGACTGTTTCAAAGAAGTCAACCAGGTTTAAGAGGCAGGATCTGCCCTTAACAAAGCCAAACTGGGTAGGATCCAGTGTCTGTAGGTCCCCAATATCTTTATTTATGAGGTCCACGATGATCCTTTCCATAGCTTTGCAGACCAAGCTAGTCAGGCTTATGGGGCGATAGTTTCCAGGGTCCGTTGAGGCACCACCTTTGTGGAGAGGGACCACTGTTGCTGTACGCCACTCTTTGGGTACATATCCTGTAGTAAGGCTGAGATTGAACAGTAGTTTTATGTTTGGGTTTAGCTCTTCTTGGAGTTCATGTAGGACACAGCCTGGGACACCGTCTGGTCCCATTGATGCTGTGTTTTTTGCTTTGGAGAGGCGGCTCCCACCTGAGCATCTGAGATGTCAGGGGGCAGAACTCTGCTGGGATAGATATTTGCCCTTTTGATGGGGAGGGAGTTTGCGCTGAACCTGTCAGCTAGGATGCTGGCAATGTCTGTGGGATCAGTGTATTTTTTGTCATTTTGGACTAATTCTGAGCATATCTGGGAATTCCCACCCAGGTTCCTAACATAACTAAAGAAAGCCTTGTGATTATCCTTAGTGTCCTGTGCAATTTTTCTCTCGAAGCTGGCCTTTGACGATTTTATGAGTGCCCTTAGTTTTTTGCTAATACTGATCAGAGATGCCTTCCCTTTTTGGGATTTTGCTCTATCATGTAGTAGCTTCCTCCTTCTATTGTATAGTTTGTTTATGGCTGTGGTCCACCAGACAGGTCGTCTGCCTTTGGAGGATTGGGTCTTGGTTTTATTTGGGATTGCATGATCCATGCAGTCCTGAAGGAGTTCATAGAATGCATTTATAAAGGATTCTGCGGTCTGGGCCGTATTTTCCACAGGCCCGGGGGCTTTGAAGGATTCCACCTTGGTTTTGAGGAGTGTGAAATTTGCTTTAGAGAAGTTTTTCACTGTGGTTTTCTGGGCAGGGGGTGGGGTCAGGATGTGAATATCCAGTGAGATCAGTTTATGGTCTGATCTTACCAGTGAGGGATACACTTCTGGTCTGGAGCATAGAGTCCCCATGTTGGTGATGATCAGGTCCAGTATGTTTTCCCCTCTTGTGGGAGTGGTAACAAGTTGTTCCATAGCATTTGAGTTTATGAATTCTAGGAACCTTTGGGCAAGGGTGTTGGAGCTAGAGTAATGCTCCCAATCTATGTTTGGGTAGTTGAAGTCGCCCAATATAATGGTGTTCGGAGAGATCTTCATATTTTTCAGTGTTCTCAGGAAGGCCGAGTGGGGTTCCTGGGTTTGGGAGGGTGGTCTGTAGCAGGCTATAAACTGGAAGGCAGTTTTACCCACTGTTAGTTGCACATGGATAGTCTCTGATGCTTCGTGCTTTGCCACCAACCTGGAGGTGTGGGTATCTTTGATGAATATCGATACTCCCCCTCCTTTTGTGGTTCGGTCCAAGTTTTGGGGCCAAAAAGCATGGTATGAGGTATAACCTGGTAGTGCTGGGGTGCTCTCGGGACCCCTGAACCAGGTTTCTGTTACTGCACAGATATCGATGTTCTCCATGCTAAGGAGAGTTTTGAGTGCCTGCATCTTGAGGTTTAGACTTCTAGCGTTGAGTAGCATTACTCTTAGTTTCTTATCCCTTGTGATACCTATGGAGGTGGGTTTGTCTTTTGAGCCTTGCCTAAAAAGGCACTATGGGGGTAGCAAGAGCCTTTGCCAATATCCGAAAGCCCAGGGGTGACAGGTGCAAGCCGTCCCTAGCAAAGCATCGTGGCTTGTCGTGCATATCATCCCAAGCTGATAGGCATTGGATCCCCTTTGAATGACACCAATACTTAAGCCAATTGTTGAAATTGATCATCTTGTCTTCATACTGTGGCATCATTCTTGGTGAGGGTAAGATGCTACTCAAGGTCAGGGTCATACCAGCCTGGGCTACATGCTCAGAGAGCTCCTCTATGTCTCTTTACATGTAGTCCAGGGAGGTACATCTCAGGTCATTCACACCAGCATGGACAATGACTGAGTCATATTTGTACTTGCCTTGGAGTGACCTGAGTGCTTGTGTTATGTGGCGGATCCTAGCGCCAGACAGGCTGCTCACCGTGACCTTCTCCTTGTTCAGCCTGGTGAGCGGGACGTCAGTGTGCCTGATGATAGAGTCACCTATTACAGGTGTATCAGGTGTGTTGTTTAGCCTTAAGGGCTGTGACTGTTCAGCACACTGGCTTTATGAGATATGTTTTGCACGTGTTTTTTTTGGGGTAGCGGTTGCTTGGGTGTCTGCTTTGGATGTCTCTGCTGCTTAGGCAGATCTTTATTTAGAGCCTCCGAGTATGTTTTTGTGTGATTATGTGTTTGGTTTGCTGTCGTGGTAGGTCTATGTGAGACTGGAATTGTAGTGAGTGTGGTTTCCTTCTCCTCCTGACTGGTTTTGCCAGTACTGAGTTGAGAGAGCTTAGCCTCCATTTTGGCTATATGGTTGCATCTCTCACATGTGTTGGAATTTGTTGGGAGGAGGAGAGGGTTGTCTGTGTACATGAGGCAGTTGTAACATTGCCTCAAGATTCCCATATTCACCAGCTGGACCAGAGAGGAGATTGACAACTGACCTTTGGACATGCTAGAATAATATTGGGAATTCCTTTATAATTGAAAACAAGGGCCAATGGGGAGCGAGGGTGTAGTGCTTTTAATTTTTAGTGCTGACTTATAATTGCTTTAGTGAGCAAGTGCCAGGTAACAAGTGCAATGTGTTACAGGTAACTTAAATGCAAAAACGACAAACAGTAACTTTCTTTCAAGCAAAGCAAGGAAATAAGTACAGTAAGCAATGCAGATATCACTAGGGATCCACAGAAGCACTGAGAAGCCGCGTTTTAGGTGGAATTAGCGTTCCAGGGAAATAACAAGCACACAAACAAAGCTAGATTCAGCAGGCCTGGATCTAGTCTATGCTACAGCAAACAAGGTGTACCAATTTCAGTAAGATACAGTTCAAATATTCAGGCACTATAAACCTTTAACCAGAAATTCCCAGCTCAGAAGGGCAGAGTCCAGCCTCTCCTCCCACAAGAGTGCAGACCACGAACCTTCTTAATGTAAAATAACTGGCCTGAAGCCCAAGTGCTTAAACCAGAGCTAATACACTTTAAGAATAACAGACACTGAGCTCTCAATCAGCAGTTCCCAACTTAGAAGGATGAAAGCTACCTGTCCTGCCACCACAGTGCATGCCACAAACCTTCCTAATGTAGAACAACTGGTCTGAAGCCCAAGTGCTTAATCCAAAAGACTTAGAATGATAGCTACACTTTAACCAAGTTACTACCAAGCAGTAATAAATACAACTGAATACTTTAAATAATGCCTGGATTAGTGCTCAAGTTATACAAACAAAGCTAGATTCAGCAGGCCTGGATCTAGTCTATGCTACAGCAAACAAGGTGTACCAATTTCAGTAAGAAGCAGTTCAGATATACATGCACTATAAGCCTTTAACCAGAAATTCCCAGCTCAGAAGGGCAGAGTCCAGCCTCTCCTCCCACAAGAGTGCAGGCCACGAACCCTCTTAATGTAAAATAACTGGCCTGAAAGCCCAAGTGCTTAAACCAGAATACACTTTTAGAATAACAGACACTGAGCCCTCAATCAGCAGTTCCCAACTTAGAAGGATGTAAGCTACCTGTTCTGCCACTACAGTGCAGACCACAAACCCTCTCAATGTAAAACTGGTCTGAAGCCCAAGTGTTTAAACTAAAAGGCTTAGAATGAGTTACACCAAGCAGTAATAAATACAATTGAGAACGTTTAAGATGACGCAAAAGCAAAATAAAGTAGGAAGACAAGTACAGTAAAAGCAGAAGAAATTTTTTTTTTTTTTTTTTTTTTTTATTAGAAAAGTAGCAAAAGCAGTAGTAAAGTAGTAAATACAATTCTCATGCAGTGCAAGCTGGCACACTTGAATATGTAGCAATATTCGTCCACACACACAGTTTGAAAAAATGTAATTAAATTAAAAAGGACTAAAAGCAAGTGCAGAAAGGGTTTATTAGGTAGAATGCGGTAAAGAGATGTCCTAGGGGAGTGTCTTAGATCAAATCTACAGTGGGGCGGGCACTGCAAAAGCCACCAAATTTAAACTACAACCAAGAATAGGGAAGGGGGGTGGGTTTCAACACAGATGTAAGGAATGTGCAAATTATAAAAAAATATATATACTGTTTTCTATAGATTTGCAGAGCAGTAAGACACAGATATCAAGCAGACAATTTAGCTCTATAATACAGAATAACACAGAAAATATACTTAGCTCTATAAACTTGAATATAGTTCTGTAAGGCTGTCTCTCAAACTTTTCATACCGATATCCTAGTCATATGGTACTAATTTATACCACCACTAGTCTCTTGACTCTCTCCAAACCTCTTTTCTTTCTCCAATTTTTCAGAACATTCCTGATTTTACCTCATATTTTGCCCCATCTCTGCTAAATCACAGAGTATTCCAGTGAGGTAACAATGGCAGAGCTTAGAGTTTCGTAGCTCTTATTGTTCAGTAAATGCACTTTGATGCAAAACTTATCATTCTATTATTTTTTTTTAAGTAATTTAAAAATTGTCCTTGATTTTGGGTCGTTGTCCTGCCTTTATTTTTGGCTTTATCCAGAATTCTTGAAAAAAGAGGTTGAGACGTATGCTTGTATCTGCTTATTGAATCTGTCCTTGAGTTGTATTTGATCCCTTTCCCATCCTACCTATTTTCTTCTTACAAGCCATCTCTACTGTTCTGTTCCTTCTGTACTGTGTTCCTCTCAAGTGTCTGAATGCCCTGTCATGCCTACATCCACCATGCTTTAATTATAGCAGTGGCTCCTACAGAATCACTTCTCTTTCATCAGTTGTCACTTCTGCCTGTACCTAAGGCTCCATCTTGGCTTCCTTCTCCTAGAACTCATTCTCATATGTACTTCTTCCATTATCCCTTTTCATCTAAATGTGTGCCATTCTACTTGTTTGGACTCCTTTGACAGCCTCCATTTATGCCCTCTTGTTCTCTATTCTTCCCATTCACCTTTTCTCACCACATCCTATCTACTGGCCACCTGTTACCTCCTCCTACCCAGTCGTCCTCTGCCTTTTTCCACCTGACCAATCAGTTTATTACCACCCTTAGCTCCTATATTCTTCCTAAAGCTCCCCATTATACTCCAGAACCCGCATCCTTTACTACTCCAGATCTCCCTGTATCAAACAGCTACACCTCAGTAATTTCTGTCCCACTTTTCTCTTTCTTCTCTTCTCTTCTCAGCCTATACTGCTCTTTCAGTGCTGTTCCATTCTTAGAGCCCTCACTTTTTCGATGTCTACTACCATAATGTCATTAATAGTACCTTGACTAATCAGTGTCTTTATAAATGACATTACAGAAGGTCTGGAAGTGGAAGGAAGGTTCCACTGTCTTAATAATAACACAAAGGTAAGTAATATGAATGATACATGTGAAGAAACTCAAGGGAGGAGAAGAAACTCAGCCTGATTGTAGCAATGGCCTAAAACAAGGCAACTGTAAATTAGATGTAAATCAGAAGAAAAAGATAACAGGATTAGAATAGTTTAATTTAATTTAATATATTTATTTATGTATTTATTTATTTATTTATCCTTTGCTGACCAAGTTAGTCTGACAAGGCTAATGGCCTCTTTTCAGAGGAATCCCAAGGTGGAATTTATACCACTAGCAGAAATTTATCCATGGCATTGAAGAAATTCCCATACTCTTTTTAATGGATACCGTGGGGTCTTTTGCATCCACTTGAGCTAGCACCAACTCAAGCAGATGAGACCTTGGTTTAACAACTCATCCAAAGGATGATGCAACATGAAAGTGAGTTGCAACTAGAAAAATTAAGTCGAGGACCAGTGATGTGGAGGTGGTAATATCAAATGACCTAAAGGTAATCAAGCAGATTATGAAGAATGCCAGTGGGTTACTGGGATGTACAGAAAGAAACATCACAGCAGAAAGTGAGAAATGTCTCTCTCTCTCTCACTCTATATCTGTATGTATGTATATATATATATATATATATATATATATATATATATATATATATATATATATATATATATATATACATAGATAGATAGGATCATAGGAAGTTACTAGGCTAATGGCCCAAGGGACCTTACAAGCCTAGCCAAATTTTATCCTTGTCACCATGATCAGCACCTACTGCCCCTGTCCAAGAGGAACACAGGTAAAACCCCTGGGATGACTTTATGGTTACCCATCCAATCATCCAGATTGCATTTGAAGAGAGCCAATGAGGTGCTCTGTTTGATGTGAAGAGGGAATCTATTCCAAAGGTGTGGTAACCTCTGCTTGACAAATCTGTTCCTCCAGCAGGTTCTACTGATGTCACATACCAGGTTTAGGTCTTTAGAGTGAGTAACACATGTGCCATTTGACTCACCAATGTGCAGCATTTCCAATAAAGCAGGGTCAGAGATCACCTTATGTGCAAGGCAGAGATCACCTTATGAGTTGTTGTGACAGTGATTTCAGCTAATCCACATACTATAGTGCTGAAGACCTTGAATTTTCTTTGTGAGGAACCTTTGTGGTCTCTCCAATGGCTGCAGGTGCTTTGCAAGGTATATGCTAAATGGGGCATTGTACTCAAATTATTGGCCTAAAGAGTGAAGAGTACAGGGAGGTGATAACATCACTTTTTCTCGAGGCAATGCCTTTACTTATGATGTGAGCTATATAGAATGCCATTCTTACCACTCTTGTCACATGGTGATCATAGGCAAGGTTGCTGTCAACTTGAGTGCCCAGATCTCTCACAACTGATTGCGTACTTAGGGTATTATATATCTATATATAGAAGAAGTTCTAAGGATCATCAAAGAATGAACGTGCTAAAAATCTGTTCCGCCTCCTTATTGTCTCAGTAACCGTAGAACTTTATAGTTATATTAGTCCTTACATCTTATTTTGGTTTAGTGTGATTCTTTTGCTGCCTATATATATATATATATATATATATATATATATATATATATATATATATATATATATATATATATATATATATATATATATATATATATATAGACATTAGGTAATCTCCTTTATGATTTGTGCACTGCTGGATGATTCAGGATGGCAACAAAAATAATCGATGATTTGTACCAGTTTGTACGAAGACAGAAAAAGTACTTATAGCATGCAAAATGCATAAGAAGGAAGGTAGGGGTGGGGAATATGATAGAAATATTTAAATATCTTACTGTAACTCAGCACTAAGGCATACTGAGATAAAGTCCTGACTATGACCTGGACAACCCAAGTCTGATTATCAGTTTGGGTGCTCAAAGAGCTTGGCATGAGAAAGTAGGACTGAGTGGCAAATGCTCAGGTGGAGGGTATGGTAGCTGTTTTGCTACATGAAAGTGGAGAGTTGCAGTTAAAACAGCCATAGACAAAGGTATGGTGTTGACTTACCAAGCCAGTGACAGCAGCCCTCAATTGTGTGTGGGTGGGAGCACTCACATGCAGGGGGAAGCTATAGTAAGCCCTTGATGTGACATTGGTGCCCATGTCAGCCACTAAGGGGGCAGTGTGAGGGTTAATATGAAAAAAAAATGATTGGTGCATTAATGATGACCTTTACAATCTGCCTTAGTGAGAATGAATGAGTTTATTGATCATAAAGGGCTGATGGGGGGAGACAAAAAAGTCTTACTGTAATCCATACAGGAGTGAATGAATGAATGAGGAGATGGAAATGAGAACATAATGAGAAGATTGAAGTGAATGTCTCAGAGAAGACAAAATAAAACATTATTTCACAGAAATAGAACTATTTAACTGCAGCAGCTTTCCTGAGGTAGTAGCATGTTCAAAAAAATGACAGATTTCAGGACTGCTTGTCCTTGTCATAAAATATTTCTTATAAAGAGTGAAAAAAGTAAATAAATAATCTATTGTCAAGCAGAACCCACAGTTTATCTACTAGGTCAGGAAAAAACAGAGTATGTGAGCCAAGCAGTCCTTATCTGTCGTCAAAAATCTGTTTCAAATTTATGTGCAGATTTTCCAGTGTGGAATATTTTTATTATTATTGCCAGAACTGTGCTGATTCATCATATGTCAACTGCATCCATTTTGAAACTTGCACTGATATGGCAGAAACTCAGCTCTTTATATCATTTGTTTTGTTTTTGTTTTTTTACCTTTCTTCAGTTATTGTCTGCTGAGTGTCATGTCTTCTCATCTCAGATTTATCTCTTAAATCCAGCATGACATAATTTCCTGTGTCCCAGGCCCCCACCTCTTGATACAACTGTATCATGATTCCCACCATACTTCTATCACTTTCTGACCTGAATCACTGGGAACCAGATATCAGCAGTATGCCTGACAGATATGACTTCTGCTTGGCATGGCTATGTGAACAAAATAGCATTTGCAAGAACTTCTCTTTTACTAGATTTGATATAAGCCCCCGGCACACATTTTATCCAGTTTTCTTGCTTAGCATAAATGAAAACGTTTTACATACTGTCAATGAACTTCAGTAGGTGGCATTAGAAAGCAGACAATTTAGACTTAATTTTTTTTTCTGCCTATGCTTGACATAAAAATAAAGTGTTTGGCTGAAATATACTATATTAGTGTGTTTTATCTTAATACAGTTTCTCAAGGTTTAACTGTAAAGTATATGGTTTTATACTTTACAGACTGAATAAAGGATGCCTTGAAAAGCAGTTTAAGATGAAGAACACTGTATCACTGCCATCTCTTTCAATGCAAAGCAATTTCCTAGGGAAATAAATCTATATATTTGATCTCAATAAAAATGTACACACTATTCTTATCTAATTCTACAGCAGCAGTCTGTCTTGGCTTTATTAAAGTTGTTTAATAGCTAACCAATTTAGAATAGCTTATTTTAAACAGAAATGTGTGTGAAAAAGATAATGGGGTACTTTGACATCATGGGACATGTGAGCAATGCATGAATGCCTACAGATGTCAGAAAGTCCCAAGAGCAAACATGAATTCACATGCTATTTACAGTTAAGTGTTTGTATTTGTAGTAAGATAACACGTGTTTCTAACTACATACTATTTTTGATATTCTGCGGAAAATCTTAATGCAGAAGTGATGGAAATAAATAGGCACATGTCAGGACAGGAAAAAGTGTAGAGATTCAAAAGTCAAAACACAAAACAAAACTCATACACACACACCACATACTTGTGCTCACAAATTACTATTCTTTTTCATTCAAAATCTTACCCTTGAAAGAATTATGACAGCATAAGATATATTAAAAAATACAGCAGTGCAGGAGATTTGTAAACATGGGTGTTAATGCATGCAGTATAATACAGGAAATAGCTAATATAAGGGCAAAAATAAAGAGTCCAGTATATTATTGTGTATCATTTTGATATGTAACAAATGTAATGTAACACAGCAAAGAAGATACAATTCTATACAAGAAGTTCACAGTACAGTGTAACAAAGTAAATAATTTGCTTTTTTTACCAGGGAGTAAAAGAGTAAGCAATACATTTTTTTCTAAGATGACCAAAGTGCAGTTTATAAGATTTTGTTTATACAGTATGTATGATGTACCACATTAGAAACATACTTGTTTTCCACTGAAATAAAACATTTTTTTTCCTGTAATAATGGAGATTACTGCTGGGGGAGGGCCAGGCCAAAATACAGTGGGGTCTATATTAGAACACCGAACTTTCAAAATTTTGAGTGTTCTAATATCGACCCATTTTCAGCGAATGCTGAAAATATCGAAGAAACAGAAAACCAAATTTTTTCCTAGGGAAAGAATTTGGTTGTCCGTTTCTGTTGCTTCTGTATTTTTACGGGTCGGGTTCAGGTAAGTGTACAATTGTGCGGGCATGAGGGATAGGGTGGGTTAAGTGAGTTAGGGTTAGAGCGCGGGTCAGGTAAGTGTGCGATTGTGTGGACGTGAGGGTTAGGGCGGGGTAGGTGAGTTAGGGTTAGGGCGCGGGTGAGGTGACTGTACGATAGTGAGGGACCTTAGGGTTAGGGTTTGGGTTAAGGTAAGTGGATAGTTAGTGGTGTATGTATAGTTTAGTGTAGGGTTAGGTGTAAGAATTTAGGTGTATGTGTGTGGATTGCTATTTGCTTGGTGTGCTTGTGTTGTGTGTATGTGTTTTGGGACAGCAAATTTTTTCCCCTAGGAAAAAATTTGCTGTTCTGTATGTTCGATGTTTTAAATTTTCAATTCATAGGGTTTGATATTAGAACACTTGAAATTTTGAACATTCGGTGTTCTAATATAGACCCAAACAGTGTAATACAGTAAGCAAGCAGTTAGTTTAAATATAGAAAAAGGAACTTAGCATGAAACAGATGCATGAAGGTATGTGTTTAAACAAGGATTAATTATTTAAAAGAGTAAGAAAGG